>NW_006442484.1:24952923-24979567 GCF_000325575.1 Pteropus alecto
ATACATATCTATATTTTAAAATTCTTAGCACTAAAACAAGAAAGATATTTAATAAATTCTTCTAAGTGTGTTTTTGTAAAGTATCATATAGCTGGGTTTTGCTTTTTAACCCAATCTGAAACTCTATTTAAGAGAAGTCCTCCTGTCACTATATAGAGTGACAACTGATATACTTCATTATATTTCTTCCCTATTACTTTATGTTCATTTTTTATCTCATTTTGGTTTTTACTCTTTTCCCTTTTATTTTATTGATTTGTTCAAGTTACTATTTTCATTTTTCAGTGCTTTATTATTTAACTTTGTACCTAGTTAATCTGGAAATAATGTGCTTTTTAAATTCTGATAGTCATTACGTAACATATATTTCTCCATAATTATATGAAAACCAGAGACCAAATAAACTGTCCACCAATCCACTTTATTTCCCTTTCTTAGATGAAAGCTTTAGAATGTTTTAATTCCCAATCCATTCTCCTTCCTAAATGAGGCCTTTAGATTGCTTTTACTTTCCTTTGCCTCCTTCCAACCCTTCGATTTTGCTGACATGGCTCAATACCATGGGTTCCATATTTATTAGATTTTTCCCATGCCATATGTCTTTTCTATTTTATAAATCTTTACTTCATAGTTATATTACAAATTCCCAGTTAGAGAACTGTTTAGTTTTAACATGTATATTGCAAGGCTTATTGCATTGTTTTTTATTCATCATCTTCTATCTTGAGGTTTCTATTCTGATTTATATGTTGTTTGGTTCAGGTACCTTCTCAAGTATTTTCATCAGATTGAGTAGAGAACTGGTATTAGCTCTCACCTTTGAATAGGCACAATTCTTCCTTCTATCAGCAAGATAAGTGGAAAGCAAATTCAGTTCGTTCACAAATTCAATTCTTCAAATCAGGAAACTTTATTTGTGTTATTTCTTTATTCTTAACCTTCATCTATTTTTTTTTCTCTTACGATTATTCTTTACCTGAAATTTCTCTTGGAGTTATTTTTCAAGTATGTTTTCCCTGAAAATTTCTCTCTCTTTGTATATTTGTACCAACCTGGTGCTTATCTGAGGGAGGGTACTGAATTGGGACCTGAAGACCATCAGGGACACAGTCTCAGGTGGCCATTTTCTCAGCAAGTTAAGTGGAAAGTGTTTAATATCAAAGTTCAACTTTTTCAGAGAACTATGGAATTATAATCTTAGATGGACTCTAGTTGTGATTTCGTTTTACAAATAAGGACCCTCAGACAAGAAACTATATCCTGTTTCAGTACATTCAGATCAAATTTATAACTTACAGGTATAAGAGAGGAATGGTTCTAGATGAGTTATAAATAGAAAAAAGAGAAGCACAAATTTTGGCTAAAAAGAAATTTCAGGAAATTCAATCCTAGAAAAATTTACAAATGTACAAATTAGGCAAATAAGACAGCAGTCTCTTTCTGGGTACATTTGCTGTGACCAAGGATTTGGAGTCTCCGTTTAGAAAATCTTTAGTCATGTAGCTCTTTTAATTCCTCCCTTACTATAAGAAGGCAGTAAAGCAATCATTAGATCAACAAAGTTACTTGACTAAAATGTTAGGTATTATCTAATTGCCAAAGCAGTAACTAAATCAGGCGGTAACTATCTTTAAGCATAAATCTTAATTAGGAAATTTGTAATACAAGAATCCTGGCTGTCTAGTTCATTGAATCCAACCCCTTCTTAATTGAGTCTGTCTATACATAATTATCAGAGACTTGCTTTTCTTCTAAATTTTCTTTGAATCTTTTCTTCATGGTCCCTAAGTCCTCCTATTTGTGGCTAAAAGTTCTTTTCCTTCTGATTTTCTCACTTAACATATAACATTTACATTCGTACTTCATATGCATACATATAATACATACTAGATCTGGTCTTCCTGAAACTTTTTAATAATGTTATTCACTACTAAATTTATGATTGCTAAACCCATTATTCACTTAATTTTGAACCCATCCATATGGACCGTTATTTCTCTTTACCCTGGACTCCATATAAATAGGACCATTATATTGCTGTCCACATATTTCCTGCATTGCCCCTCCCTGGTTTTTTGTTGTTTTATTTGTTTCTGTGATTATCTTCCCTCTTCCTCAGGTATCCTCCTTTTCTATTTTTTGCTTTTTAAAATCTTACCTGTTCTTCAGGTCCACTCTAAAACTGTACCTCATACAATATGATTGATGAAACCATATATGAATGTCAGATTGTGAATTGTAAATTATTTATCAAAAACTAATTTCAAAAGATAACAATGAGGACAAAAATGATAATAAAATGTACTGTTAGTAGTAGTACTAATATTTACTGATTTCTTACTGTGCGAGAGGTCCTGTACTAAGGTCTCATACACAGTGTCACATAAGTTCTAAGATTTACAAATATTTTTACACATCTTATCCTTAAGACAACCCTATGTGACAGTCCTACTATTATCTTAATTTTACAGATGTAAAAAATAAGTCACTTAAAAGGTAAAGACGCTTGTCCACAGTCACTTTTAAATCCAGCAGTCTAGCCAAAGTTCAGGCTTAAATTTCAATTAGAATATAGAAAAAATTATATTTATCAAGTAACTTTATTTATTAGAAATAAAACTTAAAATAGCATGTCCACATAACATTGTAGATGTAGCTTGTAGCTATATGACATGTCTTATACCTATATAGAAGAATGTTGCCTAAGGAAACATAATGGAGAAATTTGTATTTAAAGGGACCATTATGGAGCACAATATGAAGTGGGAGGTTAGGAAGCTGTTATATTAACCTAATCAAAAATAGTGTGACTATAAACTAATTGAGGCAATAGGAATGCAAAGGAGAATTTCAATGCTTGAGATATAGAAGTCGAACATATATGATTTGACATTTGAATAGATATGGAGGGCAAAGGAGAGAAAGTACTTAATTCAAATTCCCAGATTTTCTGTTTGCTTAATTCCATAAGATAAACCATTTTAGAAGGAACTGCTAAAATGTCATATTTTGAAATTTTAAAAAATATTTACCTTGGAAGAACTATTACACAATTGATTTAGGTGTCAGGTTGAGTCAACAGTTCAAATACATCCTTTGCTTCTTTTGGGATGCAAATCTCAAAGAATGCAGATTCTAGTGTTATGTTTTATTTCTTTTTAAAAGTTAAATTCATACCTTGTAACTTCATCAATATATTATATAAAAATATTTTTATATGTTTTATAAGAATTTGTCATTTTTGAATTATGATTTTTAGCAAATTTTGGGGCTAGCTTTACTCCCTATAGATTATTTATAACTTACAGAACTAGAGACTGGCTTTAGAGGATGTGTTGATGCAGAGGAAATAGTTGATTTTCTGAGCATGTTGTCCCAAATGTTTTCTTTATACTTTTCTTAAGGCAATATGTAGATGTGATAGTTGTTAAGTCTCTGATGCAAGAACATTAGAAAAGCAATGTGAAAGCTGGGCCTTGGCATATGCAGTGGAAATAGTCGTAGATTGTGTCTTTTTTACGTCTGTTTTTCCTCTAGACAACCTAAATTACAGACCCAGTCATTCTTGTGCCCTTCTTCTCAGAATGGCTTCTTCAATATAAGACTTTCGCAACCCCTCTGCTCCCATCGTTTCTCAATATGTTCACAGGATGTGTGGATTTATGTTAAGCTTTGGTTTCTGCTCTTCCCTGGCTTGGTAAGCCCCAACATACTCTGTTCTCTTCCCAGTCCATTAGGTGCAATCAGTTCTACATTGTACTCTTAATAGGGAAGGCTTTAGGGATAAAAAGCTCTTCAGGAAACAGGAAATTGATATGATTGAGCATATAAAACAAATTGATATGCATGTATTGAAAGAGTACATATTAATTGTATTCAGTACATAGAAAACTAGGTGAGTGAAAAATGAGGCAGTTATTAACTCCAGGAGAAAGAATAGGCATAGTCCTAGTTCCCTCCTTTGCCTACAATATTTACAAGTCTTGACGATATAGACATTGGCTCTTTAACCAAAAATTATAACATTATTTTAGCATCAGAGATGGGTACAGATATGGGATAGAATACAGAATAGTTGTCTTCTTACATGATTGGGAATCAACCAGTTGTGTTTAAAATTGCTAAATGAAGAAATAGAAGTATAGTATCATTTAGAAATATATAGGTTAACCCCAGAGGGAAAAAAACAGAAAAGTTGAGTACGGTTGCCTCTGGGTACATAGAGTAAAGAGGGATGTGGCAGAAGAATGTTGTTTTTACTATAAGCCTTTTAATATTATTTTATTTCATAAACTACATACATGTATTTATTACCTTGATAAAAATAAAATCAGTTTAAAAATACAGTCTTACCTTTTGAGAAAGCAAGAGTTACTTGTGTGTTGATTTGACATTTTGCAGAACTTATAATACACAAACATTAAAAACAGCAACAAAAAGTCCTTTAATGAATGCCCATTTTGTCTAGGTTATCTAATTCCTTTATACACAATTGTTTATAGTATTTCTCTATTATCCTGTTTTACTTCTGTAACTTTGGTACTGATATCTTTCTTTTATTCCTGATTTTACTTGAGATCTTTCTTCTTTTTTTAATTAGGCATTTACAGTTATAAATTTCCCTTTAAGCACTACTTTAGTTGAATCCCATTAGTTTTGTTGTATTCTATTTACATTTTAATTCATTTTAAATATTTTCTAATTTCTCTAATGATAATTATGTTTGAGTCGTTGATTATTTAGGAATGTGTCATTTAATTTTCACATATTTTTGAATTTCCATAGGCACTTGAGAATGATATTCTACTGTTGTTGGGTGAAGTGTTCTATAGATCTCTATTGTAGGTCTAGTTGATTTTTAGTATTATTTAAGTCTCTATTTCCCTGTTGATCTTCTGCCTAGTTATTCTATCTCTTACTGAAAATGGAATAATGAAGTCTTCAGCTATTATTGTTCAGTTGTCTGTTTTTTCCCTTCAGTTCTGCTGATTTTTCTTTACTCTTTTTGTTTCTCATGTCAGATCATCTCAGTTGACCTGTCTTCATTTCATTGTCTTCAAGTTAACTGATTCTTTCTTCTCCCAGTTCAAATATGCTGTTCAGACCAATAAAGTTTTTCATTTCAGTTATTATACTTTTCAATGCCGGAATTTCTATTTCATTCTTTGAAAAAAAATAATTTTTATCTTTTTATTAGTTCTTTATTTGATGAGATGTTCTTTGCATACTTTCCTTAATTCTTAGACATGATTTCTTTTAGTTCTTTGATCTTATAGATGATTTTTAAAAATCCTTTGTCCTGTAAGTCTAACTTTTGGCGTTCCTCAGGGACAGTTCCTATTGACTGCTATTCTTCCTGCTTATAGGCCATACATTTTTTTTTTTCCCATATCTCATATTTTTTTCTTGAGACTGGAAATTTTAAATAATTTGTCAACTCTAGTTATGTGTTGAGGTGTGACCTCAGTACTCTACCAGGCAGTTTACAATTCTGCCTTAGCCTTCACTTTTTGCCTGCATAGAGACTCAAAGTTGGCCAGAAGGCTTAGAGCCTTCTCAACTCTTTCGTGGTCATTCACAAAGCCCTGTGCATGGTCATGATCATTTTGGGTACCATGAATATGTTGGAGGTTTTCATAGCCCCATGTGGACATCTCGTGCCCCAGTTTTTTCTCGTTTTTTCTCTTTTTTTTTTTTTTTTTTTGATTAACCTCATGTTAGCTCTAACTGTTAAAGCCACCTCCATCAGCTTTAGTGTTTAACAGTTGCCACTTTTTGTTTTCAATAAATGCCCTGGGACTAGAACTGTTTGAACAAAAGCAGCTCTGAGTCAGATGAAATGAAGTGCTGTGCAAATGGAGCCACTTAGCGAACTGCCAGATAAGTCAGTAGTTACAGTTCTCTGTAGATAGACATTTCAGGGAACTCAAACCTGTCCTAATCTCTTAAGTGGCTGATAGACTGCTAGATTTTACAGCTACCAGAGTTGTGAGGCTCTTGATTTTAAATGCTACTTCAGTTCCTGAGAGGAAAATGGGATTAGGGGAAATTGAAATGCCACAAGATTTGTTCTTACCAAGATTCAGCCATTTTTTTCTTGAATAAATAGTTCTTAAATTGTTGTATACCTTTAGTTAATTTTCAGAGTTTTGATAAAGGTGATTTTCAGTTTTTTCCAGTGTTGTCATTGCTTTTTTGTAGAAGCTGTTGTTGGAGGCCTTTACACCAACATTCCAAATATTTAGTTATGTTTTTTAAAAAATAATTCAAATAGTACAAATAGAACAAAAAGTTATTGTAAATAAGGTTTCTTTCCTAAACTTCTAGTCCCCCAATTCCAACCAGTGTATTAACTAGTAATAACAGTTACAGCATATCTTTCATAAATATACACCAAGAGAAGCATGTATGTGTATAGACATAAGCATGTATGTGTATAGACATATAGAAATGTACTGTATACTCTGTTTTTCACCATTTTTTCCCTTGGTAATTTACCTCAGATATTGATCCATAGTGATACATGGAGATATTTCAGTTTGTCATCATCATTATTGTTATTGTTTAATATTCCACGGATACGTAGTCCATTATTTACACATTATTCTAGTAACAAATATTTGACATGGTCCACTATTTTATTTCAAACAATAATGGAGTAGACTTTGTTGCATTTACATCTTTTTTGATGGTGTGTGTTGGTATTACTATAGGATAAATTTCTATCTATGAAATATGAAGTATATATATTTTTTTAATTTTGATGGATGTTAAATTGCTTCTCCAATGCTGTTTCAACAGTTTATACTTCTGTCTGTGGTAAAGGAGAATGCTCTTTCTCCTCAACCATGCCACATTATATTATCAAATATATTTTGCCAACCTCAAAGAAAAAAAAATCTATTGGTATAATTTTCTTAAAATACTTTTTCACATATTTTTAAATATTCTTTCACCCATCACACACACCACTCCTAGGAGTGCCTCTTTTCCTATACTTTACTCGTTTTTTTAATGGACTTTTTGATTTATAATAGCTCTTTGTGAGTTAAAGTAATTACACTGTTGGTTTGTTTTATATTTTACAAACATTTCTTTCTGTAGTTGATTAATTGGCATAGTTCACAGTTAATTTTTTAAGTAGTCAAATTTTTCAGTCTTCCTTTGGTTTTATGACTTGCTTAGAAAGGCCTTTCCTTCTCAGTTTATAAAAATTCATCTAACTTTATTGACCTGTTTATGTATTTATTTGGCTGGTTCGTTGTTTGTGAGTGCTAACCAATTGTCTCTACCCTATTCTCCTCTAATTTAAAATGCCACTCTTGTTAAGTACTAAATTCTTCTATGTATAGAGTATGTTTCTGGACTCTTCATTCTTATGTTTTTGCCAATTTGTCCCTTCTCTAGTGCCAAAATTGTAATGTTTATTTTTCCGTATGACCTTTAGAATCAGCTTGCCTAGTTCTGTTCCCTCTTGAGGAAAAAAAATGTTGTTATTTTGTTGAGATTACATTAAAACAGCGCTCTCAGATTTTTGCATGTATTAGCCAGAATCATGTGGAAAGCTTATTAATACATAATTTTCTGGGCCTCACCTTCAGAGTTTCTGATCATTAAGTTTGGTTGCAGTATGGGAATTTGCATTTCTAATAAATTCCAAGGGTGATGTTGAAGCTTTCAGTCTGGGGCACCATACTTTGAGAACCACTGCAGTAAATATATTTCTATATTAATTTTGGAATAATTGTCACTCTGCCAGTATTAACATTATTCTAACAAGGTATGTTATTCCATTTATATCCTGTTTTCTCAGTAGAGTTTCAAAGTTTTCTTTATATTGACCCTACTTATGTTTTAAGATTATTTCTATCCAGTTTATCTTTTTGTTGCTATTGTACTAAAGGTTAATTTATAATTATTGCTTAATATCAGATTTCCCCCCCCCTTATTTGGTAATTTGTGAATTGCTATTTTAAATATTTATGATTAGCAATTTATCCTTTTTAAACTTCATACAATGGAAGTGGGGGTAGTATTAAGTTACCCTCTGGGAAACTCGAGGAAACATTGGAGGAAAGAGAGAAAAGTGAGCTGTGATAAGCAGATGTTACTAAAGTGTTCACCACTCATGGCTTAAAAATGTTTCCCTCACACATTTTGACTGCTGGAAAAATTAGTTGAGATAATTAGCACTTCTAAAATAGAGTACAATTTCTGAAAAGTGCCGGCCTTACTCAACACGAGATGAATTACTGATATTTTGATGCTTTTCATTCAGATAGTTTGAGTTTTTATTGTATATATAAACTTACAGGCCAAAGGGCATTCCTAGGCCTGGTGGAAGTTTTGTAAAATCCAAGGGCAAAAGATGAAGAAATGGGTGAAGACTAACAAAAAGATACTCTTTTACAAAATGTAAGTGCCTTTCAGACTATAGCAGTACACTGCTAAATATTACTGCCTATACTGAGGATATCTGAAGATTATTTTTAAAATCTGCGATATCAATTTTAAAAATTTAGTCTAAATTTTTCTACAAGATAGTGTCATCCAATTTAGTATTTCCCAATCAACCTAGTATCTCTTTCCTTCTTATACCAGTAAAAGAAATAAAGAAAAAGAAATAGAAAACAAATCCCCATTCTTTAATAGTAGAATCATAATGCTATAGTTGAGAAATTTCTTGGTCACTGTGGTAGGCAGAATAATAGCTCTCCAAAGATGTCTAATTTCTAATATCCAGAACCTGTGAATATTACCTTACATGGTAAAGGACAATTAAGGTTGCAGGTGGAGTTAAAGTTGCTAACCAGCTAACCTTAAAATAGATTATCCTGGATTATCCAGGTGGGTTTCATATTATCACAAGGGCTCTTAAAAGTGGAAGAAGAGTGCAGAACAATATCTGAGAGTGATTTCATATGAGAAAGACTCCACTTGCCTTAATGGGGATTAAAAATGGAGGAGGGGATCACAAGCCAAGGAATGTGGGCAGCCTCTAGAAGCTGGGAAAGGCAAGGAAACTGATTCTTCTACAAAACCTCTAGAAAAGAATGCAGTTCTGCCAACACCTTGATTTTGGCCCAGTGAAACCCATGCAAGATTACTAATTTACAGAACAATAAGGTAATAAATTGTGTTATTTTAAGCCATAAGTTTGTGGTAATTTGTTTTGGTAGCAAATAGGAAATTAATGCAATTATTAAAATATTGGGACAGAGAACTCACAAATAGTGAAGGTTTTCTGTGTTAATAAACATTTAACAATAGGTAAAATTATCCTTAATATGCTACATGCTTCCCTTTTTTTCCTCAAATTGTTAGCATTTGTCCAAAATTCTAAGTCTTTTTTTCCAATTATAATTTCTGTAATTTAGTATCTTAGAGTTCATTTAGGGCACTACCTTTTCCATCTGCAATTACTTATCTGGAAATCTGGACTATTTGCAAAGTGACCAAGGACTGCATTAGAAAATCATCCTGAAATACCGCTGAGTCAGAATTAAGAATGTAGCTCAGAGACCTATAACTGCTGCTAGAATGGCTCTATGACAATGGATAAGTTATTTGACCTCTCTATGCCATTTTTTTTAAATACTAAAACTTAGATCATAAGACGGTACTGAGGATTACCAGCGATGATCTATGTATAATAGCACTTTCTGGCCCATAGGCAGAAAAATTATAAAATGAAAACAGATTAAAAAAAAAAAATCATCGTAATGCCTTTCATCATAAAAACAAAACTCTAGACAATTCAGGAGTTCCCAAAGGTATAAATACAGCAATTGCTATTTACAATGACATTCTTGAGTTATGAAGTATATATCTTTTTTTTTTAATGTCTTTAAAGATCTTTAAAATATGTGAGTATTGACGCTCAGAGTGGCAAGCTTTTTGGACCTGGAAAATTAATTAATCTGGAATTTATTTCAAGGGTGTCAAATGAACAAAATATTTTTAAACTTTATTTTTATTATGACTCAAACCTTAGCTTCTTCTCTTCATCTATAGCCATGAGCCACTCAACCTCTCTGAGCCTATTTCTTACATAAAATTTGGATAATAGCTACTTGGCAATGTGGTCAAGAGGATTAGAGACATAGTATATTTTAATCACCAAGCACCTTCCACATCATATAAGTAAATACTCAATAAGTGGTGGTTATTCTTGGGATTATTTTGTGCTCTTCTAAAACTACAGTGCCTGAAGTCAATGGTGGCCTAATTATGAAATCCTAATAGGTCCTTCTCTTCCTTTATTTTATTTTATTTTTTAAGTTTATTTTCTCTCTTTTTTAAATTTTAGTTTTATTAGTTTCAAGTATACAGTGCATTGGTTAGATATTTATATAGTTTGTAAAATGATCCCCTTAATTGTTCTTTCTCTCCTCTGGCTCTCCACCTGGCCATTAACGTTAATACTAACTGCATTCACTATGCTGTGCTCCCCATCCCCATGACCATCTATCAACTGCTAATTTGTACTTTAACCCTTCACCCCTTTCTCCCAGCCCCCTCCCCTCCTCTGGCCATCACCAGATTGTCCTCTGCATTTGTGAATCTGTTTTTAATTAGTTTGTTCTTTTTGTTCCTTAGATTCTGCATATAAGCAAAATCATATGGCATTTATCTTTCTGACTGACTTATTTCATTCAGCATAATAACCTCTAGGTCCATCCATGTCATTGCAAATGGTAAGATTTCATTTTTTTTATATCTGAGTAATATTCCATTGTATATATGAACCATAACTTCTTTATCCAATCGTCTGTTAATGGATAGTCTTCCTTTATTTTAGTTTCTATTATATTTGATACTATTGGACAACTTAAAATTGCCTTTTTTCTCTTTTTTAGGGTTCTTCCTATTCCTTTGGTTATTCCTTTTCAAACATCTTTGCTCTCTCTTCTTTTTTTGCCCACTCCTTAAATATTGGTGTTTCCCAATTTCTATAGATGTTTAAATTTTTCTTTTTTTCCTATACATTGTCTCTGGGTACGATGTGTTTCATGGAAGCAGCTGAAACCTTTTTTTTTTTCCCGAGCACCAGTTAGATGTCCCAGAGACATCTTCTAATTGAATATATCTGAAAATGAACTTGTAATTATCTTCCACATACATTTTCCTTTCTTCTCTATACCCATATGGGAAGCACTGTTTATTCATTTAATCATTAATTAATTAAACATTTATTGAGTGCCTACCACCCTGAGGATACAGTAGTGAAGTAAACAAATTAACAAATCTTTACTCTTCAGGGAACATAATTCTAGTGGAAGAGACAAAGCAAATAAATAAAATATTGTGTGTCTGATATTGATAAACTGTGTCGAGAAAAATAAAGCAGGGAAGAAAACTAAGGAGAGCCAAGATGAAGATAAGGGTTGCAGTTCTACATAGGATGCTTAGTAAAGTTATTGCTGAAAAGGTGCTGTTTGAGGAAAAATCTGAGGAGGTGAGGGAGCAAGCCATATGGAGAAAGATTATTCAGGATGAGGAAACAGAACCTGATACTATGAGGCAGGAATGTGTCTGGCATTGGGAAAAACAGTGAGATGTCCATCATTCCTGGCTTGTGTGAGAGGAGAGCAATAGGAGAGAGGTCAGAGAGTTATTGGGAACATGATTATGTTGGTCACATCCTATTTTCTTAAAAATTGAAAACTGTCCCTTACTACTTAATCTGTCATTCCTTTTTCCTCCTCCTAACATCTAGTAAGTCACCAGATTTTATTGATTGCAGCTTCTATATTACTTTTCTGGTTTTGCCTTAGTTCAGGCCTTCATCATTGGTCACTCAATTGATCTGCTAGCTTTACACCCCATATTCAGCACTCATTCAAAAAATAGCTTTTGAACAATTACTGTGTTCAGGCCCAGTACTAGGTATTGTGGATATAATGGTCATGAAGCTAGACATGATCATTGTCCTTAGAAAATTCACAGTAGCTGGAGAGGAAGTCATATAGACAGTTAGTAACATGGCAATGTAATAAGTGCTTTGAGAAGGGAAGTGCAAGCTGTATTAGTAGCAAGTGGCTGATGGGTAGCTCAGATTTATGAGGGTTAGCACAAGCTTTGTAGGAGAAATTATTTTCCTCTTCAAATCTAAAAGATAAATGGGAATCAGACCCTCAAAGAGAAAAAAGTTTCTAAGTAAAAAAGACCACTTGTGCAAGTGCCCAGGAAACAGAACTGAGCACAGTTTAGTGCCTCTGGCTAGAGGACAGAAGAGAGTGCCTCAAAATCAAGCTGGAGAGGTACAAAAGAGCCAGATCATGCATGACATCTTTAGACCCTATTAAAGTATTTAGTTAATCCGTTATCACCAAAATGATTGTTTTAAAACTTCAATATAATAATTTATCTCTCAAAATTAAAACCCACCAAAGATTCCCTTTAACCCAAAGATTGGCTTTAGGTTAAGTTCTAGCTCTATAACAGCACATGAGGTTCTTTAATCTGACTTTTGCTTCCTCAGTGTCAACTCCCACAGACCCACTTTTAACTTTGTATACTAGCAGTGCAGAACTGGTCATAATTACCCCCCAGAAGAGAGAAGTTTCAAGTCTCCAGACCTTAGCAAATGCTCAGAATGCCCTTTGGCCCTTGCCAACCTCATGAATTAATTTTCATCCTTCAAAATTCATCTTGGAAGTCATCTTCTATAGGAATCTTCCCCTGAAAACAAAAAGCTAATCATTTCCTCTTCTGTGCTACCACCCACTTCTGTGTGATTTTTTTCATTGCAGTTCTCTCAATTTAGAACAGTTTGTTTATTTTTTAAACTCCTCCACACTGTAAGTTCTTTGAGGGTCTCTTTTTTGTTTTGTTTTGTTTTGTTTTGTTTTTATCTGTGTATCCTTAGCCCCTAGCATAGTATCTGGCACTTAGTTGTACTTAACAAATGCTTAGTGAATTTCATTAATATCAAGGCTCAGTTATTTTGACCAAAAGTATGTCATTTATAGGAAAGAATTAGCATTAATTTATAGCTCATTTAAATCACAAGATTGTTGATAGTGCTTAGCACATCTCAGCAAAGGAATCACAGACTTTTCTCAGACTATCCTGCCCAGATCGATCTGACGTGTGAATCTGAGCTTCATCTTTTTAACTGTATTTTTAAATTAGTACCTTTAATTTTAACTTTCGAAACCTTGCAGAAATTTCCTTACTATGTTTTGTGAATATTATTGTTTTCATGATTTTTAGAATTCCTTTACTGTCAATCACATAGAGTGATATGATCACCATTAAATATTTAAATCATTTTATAAATTGATATTTAATTAAAAATTTTTTTTTCATTTTTGTTTTCTTATAATAATGTAAACTTTCCATTTCTAGTTACTATTTTTAAAAAGCCTAGTTTTATCATGGGCAATGGAATGGTTTCACCAAATGGGTATTTAAGTACCCCCCAAAGCACAAAACTAGCCTTCTTTGCACTTCCAGACCTTGCACAGTCTCAAGCTCATCCTTATCCAGCCCAAGCCCAGGTGTCTTTTACATAGCATGCACTATAGAAATTACTGCAGATGCCTCTTAGAAAAACATCTTAGAATATTCTTATCACTGTGGATAGTTCTGAAAAGAAGAAACATAGATGGCAAGTAAATACTTTAAAAAATTAAAACCTTACTAGTAATCACTAAAAATGAAGAAAGATATATTTTTAAACCTTTCTCACTGTCAAGATTTTTTGTTTTTTACTGTTAATAGTATACTTGGAAATAAGTATGCTGTAAAATATGTTCTCTCAGATACTACTTATAAAAGTATATATTGGTCTAGCTTTTTTTATAAGGCAGTTCAACATTATGTATTAAAATGTTCATACTCAATTAATCTCAAAATATTCACCCTGATGGAAATGTTTTAGAAGTAGAAGGAGTGGTTACACAACATTGTGAATATACTAAATGCCACTGAATTGTTTACTTTAAAATGATTAATTTTATGTTGTGTGAATTTCACCTCAATAAATTATTTTTAAAATATTCATTGTAAGGAAATAATATATAAATGTTAATGAATGGGATGTTCAGTTCAGCATTATTTATAATAGCAAAAAATTATATATAACATCAATGTTTACTAGAAAGGGAGCAGTTATATATGCTACATCTGTATGCTGGACTGCTATGCAGCTATTGCAATAATAGTTTTCAAGGATTTTTAATGAAATGGGGAAATGCTCATGAGAATATGTCATAAAGAACGTTGAATACAAAATCATACAGTTGGACAGTTTTGTAAGACAAGCATACATAAAAAAAGACTGGAAGAATATTATAAGTGTTCCTTGAGCTCCTTTAAGCCCACGAAGCCCTTGTCCCAAGGATTTAAATGGCAGGTTTTCCTTTGGAGTCTCTTACAGTTAGTTGTCTCTGTGTTAAGACTTTTAGCCATGGGGGGCTCAGGTTTTGTCAGTGGTCTATTCATTATACCCCAAGCCTTAACCATCACAGTACAAAAAGACAGGACAGGAGAAAATATTAGCATACTGAATTTGAAGGTTATACTTGACAGTCTGTAGTGTCTTTTAGCTATAAATAGGTGAAATAGGATTTGGGGGGCCAACTTGGAACATTATATTTATTGAAAAGTTATGGTAATGTCAAATCATATATTAGATACAGCCATGTCCATTGTCTCATATAATCGTCACAAAAACATTGCAAAGTAAAAACTTTATATACCCACTTAACAGATGGGGAAACAAAAAAGTCTGGTGACTGCTCTGGTTTACACAGGTAGTAAATTGAGGCTTAAACACTAGTAAACCCTGCTTGCAAATCCATGCTTTTTCTACTATACAGCATAGCTTTATTTTTCTGTGCCATGCTGGACATTACCCTCACAAAGCTTTAAATATAAACAGTCCTCAGTTTGAAAATAAATTGTTCTAAATGTGTTTCTAAATTAGACGTATACATATGTAATGACTTTTCCACAGGTATAGTATTAAACTCATTAAGATTCAGCCCTCAAGAGTGTTTTTCAGGTCTTACTTGGCAAATACTCAGTACTTATAATGCCATTCCCATGACAATTGCTAGTATTTATTGAAATTTTTCATGTGCCAGGTACCATTCTAAATTGTATAGTAACCCTTTCAATCGTCTTAACAACCCTAAAAAGAAAACCAGTATTACCCATGTTTTCATATAAGGAAGCTGAAGCACAAAGTCACAGGTAATTAGTACCAAAGCCAATGTTTGAATCCAGGCCATCTGAGCTTATACTGGCTTTAGTATTTTTTTTAATGTGGAGTTCCAGGCAGCCACTGAGTAATTCAAATTGGTGCTCTAGAAGAAATTTGTTTGCTATTTAAAATTTGTGTACTAAAAGTATATAATGCACAATAGTTCTTAACCCTGCTTACACATCAAAAACACCTGTGGGGTTTTCTATGCATACAGAAGCCCAGTCTAACTGTGGACAAAATGAATCACTGTCTTGTGGGGTAGGTTGTGGATATCTCTGTTAAGATGTTCCACAGATGATTTGGGTTTACAATTGTCCCATGTGTACATGAAGCAAATGGAATTGTCATGATATCTCAGGCTCACATATCCCAAAGATTTTAATATAATATATATAAAAATGTTAAGAAGGTAGTATTGCTTATTGATTGGTAGTGTGGGTTCTGGAGCTAGACTTCTTGACTACTGTTTATTAATTTTGTTACTTTGAGCATGTGACTTAAATTTTCTAAACCTTAGTTTCTTGATTCATGAAATAGGGTAAATGTGTTAAGTAGAATATAGGGTTGTTGTGAGGATGAAGAGAATAAATACAAGTAAAACAGTTCAGCACAGTGCCTGACACATAGTAGCTTCCCAAAGTTTTAGTTATGTAAATGTACACGGATATTACAGTAAATAATGTGAATAGTGTAGTCATTACATGCTATATGGAACAACCACCACTCTTAGTTAGGATCAGGTAATAAGGCTTCCTAGACGTAGTAACATTTTCAGAGGTAATGTGAAATATGACAAGAAGCTGTTGAATGAGATCATTCTAATACATAGGATGTATTGTAGGAGATGTCTTTAAGAAAGATAAACAGAAGGAGTTTGTAAGTTACAAGGGCTAGACTTGGAAGGGATAGACTTGCATCTAAGCTGCATAGTATTGGATTTTGAACCTCAGTCCACCATAATTAAATTTGCTTTTTATCACTTCTTTAAGAATTACAGAGTTATTACTTTCTCCTTTCTTTAGCTTGCACGATATTTCATTTGTACCCCTGCTTTTATAGTGATTTTTGCGTATTTGATATCCTTGTTTTCCTTAAAACGCCCATGAGCACCTAAAACCTGTCTTGCACGAAGTAGGGTTTCAAAATTTAACTGTATCGTATTAAGGGAGAAGACCCAGTTATCTTTAATGTTAGTTTAGTAGAGGATCTATGATGTATATATAATGCTAATAACATGGAAGTCTAACAAACATAAACCCAATTATATATATGCAAAGGTGTCTACACTGGAGTTAATAAATTTTCATTATCTTCAAGAGCCAGGTTTTGTTAACAACACAAGAAGTGCTTTTGGTAGATGAGCATTTGTTGTTTCTTCAGAGATATATTTCAGTCATAATATTTAAATTTCATTGTTAAACTAATGATACCTGTTTATTCCCTAATTTGTTTAGAGAAGAAAGCAATCCCATACCTAATCTCTATCTTTTAAGCAAGAAAGAGAGGAAAGAAAGGAAGAAAGATAGATAAAGAGGTGAGCAGAGAAGAGTTTTTAAACTGTATGTTGTATAAGTTTGTCTCCTTACAGGATCTTACAGTGTCAGGCTTAGAAGCAGAGGACCTGGAATTTCAGGTTCTCAGTAAACCACAAGCACCTCACCTACTCAGAAAACCAAAGTAGTTGCAGATCAGGATCATACCATGCAAATAGAACTGAGGTAGAGTGGAGTTAGACTTCTTTTCCTTTGCACTTTTTACCACTATATCAGTCATTTCAGAGACACATGAATTTAAATATTGACAGACATACTTGACATTTTCCCCTGTAGACTAATTGAGGGGTGCGTCAGTTTTTTTCACAGTAATGAGGAATTTGTTATGTCACAAGATACAAAAGCATTTATAAGTAAAAAGCCAGACTTGAAAACCTTGTTATATTGTATACTATTTTTGTATGTTAAATGGATACACCCTGCTTTTTCCCAGGGGGAAACCGTAGTTTGATTTCTAATGAATAAATATTTAATTGAAAAGATGTGTTTGAAATGGATTTTATAGGTGTTATTTTAGAAAGTGCTAACATTTAGAAGTTTAACTTTTTATGATTCCTTCCTTCCATTTTCCATATATAATAGGTAATATGCCTTCCAGTTGCCATAATATATGATATCAAAATTGAATATTAATGTAATTTATTGAAGTGAGTTTGTTCTGATTTGAATTAAATAAAATCTCTTTGGAAATGAATATGTTAGGAACTAGAAATGTCTGTGTAAATCTTCATCGTATTAGTTGTCCATAGACGTTCTGTATTACTCCATTAAATAGGAAATAACTGAATCCCTTAAATCTCAGCTTATACTTTTTGGGGGAGTATTTACTGCTTTGGTATTGGAAATACATTTCTACCTTCAAAAACCATATAGGAAATGGAACTAGATTTCTAAGGGCAGTGTTCCCAGAGATCACATCATCCTAGTCTACATGTGGAAACGAAAGGAACTCATAGAAAAGAGAATTCCAGAGGGAATTTACATCTTACATCTTACAACTCATGAGTCTCTCATGCAGTTTCTATTCTGTAATGATATTTTGAAAAAAGTGCTATGTAACTAAAGCAGGTGTTATATATTAATATGTTACTGTACCATCATCATAATGATATAATAAAAACATTCATTTCCTACAGCTCTTTTTTAATCTTAAAACTTTTCCCACTCATAATTTTCCTTTTTCCCAATTTCCTCACTTATTTTGATTTTAATACATGATACTGATGTTTAATAAGCTACCTCAATCACTTTGTAATAAAACAAGTAGGTAGGTAAATAGATAGGTCTAAAATGTGGTAAATCTTAATTTTGACACAACTGTGAGCCATCATCAGAGGTATCACAAGAGAATATGAAAAGATGGAATAAAGTTCTAGACTTGAGTTCAAATTCTAGCTATGCAATTTTTCAGTCCAGAGCCAGAGCTTTGACCTCTCTAAGTCTCTCAATTTTCTCATCTGCTAAATGAAAACAACACCTATACTCTAGGATTTTAATGATAATTAAATCATATTATATTTGAGAAAGTGTATGACATAAACTGGAGACTTAGTTAAATGTTAGTTGAATTCAGATCAGATTTTCACAGGTTGGAGAAACAAATTTTTATTTTTGTCCTTTTAAAACCTGTAATTCCTGTGACTGAAATGTTATAGAGTGTCCCATTCACCAGGAATATGAGTCTAGGTAATCTAGATTCTGAACATCTGGTCTGTGAAGCCCTAAGGAATACCACGTTTGTGCTGAGCCCAGGGAGCTTCCCCTGGAGAGAGAGGCTTATTCCTTGAACTTCCATGTTATCTCTATGCCAGTAGACAATATCCGTAACAAGAAGACATTCTCCCAGCCTCCAAAGCAGGAAACTAGAACACAAATAGGATTAATTTGTCATGGTTTCCCCACAAAACCTATTTCATTATTAACATAA
Source organism: Pteropus alecto (assembly GCF_000325575.1). Classification (NCBI taxonomy): domain Eukaryota; kingdom Metazoa; phylum Chordata; class Mammalia; order Chiroptera; family Pteropodidae; genus Pteropus; species Pteropus alecto. Next base: position 24,971,621 of record NW_006442484.1, read on the forward strand.
TTAAACAATTATGCATGTCCAAGCCAAAGAACTGTACCCAGAAGATTTCTTAATAAAGTAATATTGTTGCTTTAAAATCTTTTTATGTATTGATGAACAATCATAGAAGTGCCTTTCTCATATTTTTTATGTATAGTTTTGGAGAGGAGTGCAAAACAATAAAAACAGGAGAAAAGGAGAAAAACTTTGAGATAACGGGCTGGAATTATTTTTTAAAAGGTATGTCGTGTCCACTTTGCCCCTTTTCCACAATTGGCTTAATTTTAGAAAATAGCTCTATCTTTGAGACTGGTGACTTCTAAATTTAAAAAGAATTATAGTAATTCAGATATATTTCATGTTAATAGAATCGTTAAAAATAGTTAAGACAGTTCTTAGTATACAGCTATACATAACTATCTTTCCTCAACTGTTAGTAGGCAAATGAATTAGAAATAGAGAAACGGATTTGAAATATGTTAATGTTGGGGGTGATGCAGTGCTAATACTTCCTACAAGTATTATTTATGTGGAGGTGTTATGTTGTGGAACTCAAATACGAAGGTCTGCAAATTGCAAAAAGACTATGTTAATAATATTTTGAAAATATTTATGAAAGACCATCTGAGAGAAAATGAAGAGATCTGGATCCTAGCCCTTTTATCACTGACTTTTGACAAGTCAACCTTTTGGCTCTGTTTTCTCTTGAAAATGAAGACAAGGTCTGAAGGATCATTAATTCTCCCAGCTGTAAATTTCTATTATTCTTGTCATTAAAATTTGATATGAAAATGAAGTAATCATACTGTACCAAAAAAAAGAGTATTTTATTGAATTATATAGTATAATTTTATATTGCAAACTAGTCTTTTAAAAATGTAAAAGATTTAATTTTATTCTTTTTCTAAGTGTTTACTGCTTTATGTGCTATATTTATTTACCAGACTTCTTCATTTTGAGAAAGAAAATATTTTTCTTAGGTAAATATCTTACCTTTCTCATTTCATTCTACCTCTCCCCCACCCTCCATCCCCCGAACACCTTCCCCATGCAAACACACTTTAAAAGTAAATCTGACAACTGCAGAACCTATATATAGTAATAGCAGAGGCACCTTGATGAATTCTGAGGCACTACTTTCTGCAGTAGAAATAGACTGATGCTTTGCAACTATGTTGTGAAAATATAATACAGAGGAAGTAAATACATGTATAATTGTCCCAAATAGTATAATGTATAGCATAGCTGTTTGAGGGGAAATGTCATTTCTTCACTTTCACACACACACACTTGCTTTCCACCTTTTTTCCTCCTTTCTCTGCAAAAAATGATCATGACTACGGATGAGTTTTACAGCTATAAATATTGGTCTTAGTACAGGTATATTGTTTACATAGACTTAGCTTTTTTACTGTTATTTTTAGCTTTTGAAAGATTATTACTCTTTAATAAACCCACATTTGGGTATATGTGACCAAAGATGCCCCTTTCTGGCCTACAGGGCACAGACTGTTTTAACTGTCCAGTGGCTGTAACTTTCTATTACCTGACCCCAAGAAACATAAGTGCTATGGAACACTCCTAAATAAGGATACTCTAAGATTCAAGTCAGACGAAGAACCAAGTCAGTCACTGAGGAACCTCTCAATCACTGAGAGGAACCAAGAAAGGCTTAAAACTGAGGAAGAATTCAAACCTGAATAAGAGAAATTTTACTTAGGTCAGTGAAGTATTTGTGGACTCTCCAAATGACTTTACTCCATAGTTTTTTGTTTGTTTGTTTTGTTTGGGTTTGGTTTGTTTTAATAGCATGTGCCTTCAAATTAAAGTAGGAATGTAGCCATTTACTAGGGGAACAGCCAGGCTGATTATTTGGAATAATGCTTCACATCTTTTCTTCTGGTGGGTGTTTGTCCTTGATATCGTTTGAGACATCAGAGGAATCTCTAAGCATGATTTCTTGAAAGAGTTAAATCATAGACTGATACTATTCCTTGAGCTTATGTACATTACTTAGTGTCTTAGTACCAGTCTCCTATTTTGGTAGCATTTTGAATTGAGAAGTTTTAAATTACCTTATTAGTAGTAATACTTAGATGCTATTAGCAGACTTTGAGCTTCCAAGTAAAACTGGTTTACCAAAATTTCACCAACATTCAGGGCTAAATTTACTTAGAATGATCACTGTGATGATTGGGGGTTGTCTTATGGTTTTTATTATACCTATTATATTATGTCTAATATAATAGATAGTGCGGTACTCTGTCTCTATGCTTTTGTGACCCCTTACCATTTTGTGCACATCAGCCTTCCAAAGGCCAGCACCTGCATCTATGCCTTTGAGCTGCCAGAAGCTGAGGGAAAACCTTAAGCAATAACTGACGGGTTTCAGCTTCTCTGGCTGTGGCTTAAACAATTCTGAGACGGGTATCTTACACCATTTGCCAGAGTGTCCCCCATAAGATTAAATTTCAGTTGGCTTCTGTGATACCTAGATTAATAAGGTATTCTATATTAGCTGCCTACCTTTTCTTATCACCTTTCCCACTGCCCTGCCAGTTTCTCTGAACCTCCCAAATAAATTATGTACACCTCAGTCCTAGTCTCAGGTCTACTTCCTTGGAAACTCCACTAAGAGCTACCTAACAAACCCAAAGATGACAGTCCTTTCTATTTTATACTGTTATGATAAATTGTTTAAAGAAAAGGAACAGTTATAAAGCTGACCTATTTAAAATTTTTTAGGACTGAAAATATTTAATATTATAGACCCCTCTTTTTTTGTGCCCCAAAACTTAAAATTACTAGCAAATACTAGTAAAAATTAGCAAAGGTATATAAATAAAAGAATCTTACTTACAAGGTCACCCTTTTATTAAAATTCTAACTATAATTTTAAAATACTAAAATCAATATAAATAGTAAATTCCTAACACTGGAATTGAAAAAATGCATTTTAATAAAAAATTGAATATAATTCTAACAAAAAAATGTACTGAGACCTACAGTCTAAACTAAAACAAACCTTAATACCCTTGAAATGTTCAAATATTAGTGTTTAGGGGTATATAAAAATGCTAAAAAATTGAAAACAAGATGGTTAAGTAGTACAATCCAAGACACTAGAAACTAGTATTCAGAGCACTCAGTATCCTAAATAAATGAATAAAATACTTAACAGCCACATTGAAACTAAAAGTAAAATGTAATAAAATGTTCAAATGAAAATACTAAGAGCAATCTAAAAATTCTAGGAGTGTTAGATGGAAACCATTTTAGCATACCAAGAACTGAATTTAAAAAACAATCTTTCAAAGCCAGAAATGGTTACAAAGCATTCAGAAGCTTATCAAGGGTAAAAGAAGACCTAGGTCTAGTCTGAAGATGAGAGTTAAGCAGTGGTGGCTGATATGGTGGAACATATATGCCCATTCTCTCGACCTGTGGGAAAAGTGGCAGACAAGAGCCTACACTGTTGAGAATCCAGTTTTGGGAGTCCAGGCCAATACTAGCTGGTCTAAGGCATGTTTGCAAACTGTCTTTTAAAAGATATTTGCTCTGAAAGAAGAGGGAGAAATCAAGCTCGTGTCTGGAACATTAGACTTTCCTGCTGCATTTCGTACCCTTATATTTTATAAAAGCTCGCAATAGATATGTGAATAAGAAAAGGAAAGGTAACTCAGGAACTTTAGTTGTGATGAAGAACCAGTGATAGCAGGATTTAAGGCTTTTGACAATAGATAGTCCTCTTTCTGTCTCCACAAGTCTAATCTGTCTCAGCCTGCTTTACCTTGGGCCACCAGCATGCAAGATAAATTCACTATACTTTTTTCTTTTGCTCAGTTTGACCAGTTTTGTTTATATCACAAGTTGAGAAACAACCATGTATTTTTCTCAGGATTTTGGTTTTCATAAACCTTTCTATGTTTTATTTTGATTAACTCCAAAGACAATATGGTATAGTGATTAGGAACACAGATCCTTGAACCTGATTGCCTAGATCTAATGCTGACTCTGCTACTTACTGACTAATGTGTCCTAGAACATGTTACTTCACCCCTTTGCCTTGATCTCCTCATTTGTTAAGTGGGCATAATAAGAGCATGCTATTTCATTAGGTTGAGTATTAAATAACTTAAATGTAAAATTCTTAGAATAGTGCCTAGCGTATATGAATGCTCAATATTTTTTCATATATAAGAACAGTATGATACAGTTAAAATTGGAATTTCTAACATTGTTGGCATATGTAACTGCTTCTTTATAATAATTATTATGAAAGAAATACATTCTAATTATCAGTCTACCAGCTTCAAAAATTGAATGTTTGAGACATGATCCATTTGTGAGTAAAGGACTACGGTTTTTGCTTATTCTTCCATGTAGTATTTACTTTTTCCATTTGCTGATAAACACTTTATGTCATTTCATGTAATCCACCATCAGCCCTACTAGGTAACTGGTAATAACTCCATTTCAAAAAAGAAAGTTGAAATTTCAGCAAGGTCCAGTGATTTATCCAGATAGTAGAGCTTCTATAACACAGTCTGACTTAAAGCTTCCACTATTATCTTTATCTTTCTAACAGAGGAGAAGTTCAAAATGTATAACAATTCACATGGCCCAGGCCCAACCAATCAGAGAGTAGATGCCAAGATCTTGGAGGCCCCTGCTCTGTCAGGTGTTATCTCATTAGAAGTTAGAACTTGGAGAAGTCTTGGTGGGAGAGGTTGGAGCAGAGGCCATTTCCAAGAATATGGAGGTCTCTTACTCTTTAGTATTTTAACAACTGGTTTAGCCACACTGTTCATTTTAACCAAGCATTAGATATATCAAAATAGGTAATAATGACGTATCTAATGTTATAATTAGGTACATAAAATTTTAAATACTGTATTAATTTTTGTTTTTACATTGGTTATTTTAAAGACACATTTTAGGATCAGGCATAATTGAGAATTCCTTCCTTGAGATTTCTGCTAAACTATTATTACATAAATATCTGGTTCTTTTTCAATTCCATTGATTGATTGATTGATTAATTGATCAATTGCCAGTTAACTTAGATTGCCTTTATTTGCAGTCATCCATTTTTTTAAAAAATTATGAACTTGCAATAATTTGGTGGAGGAAGATCACATCATATGTACTTTAGTCAAAAATAAACTCTTAAGCTATTGTAAATAACATAAAGGACTTCGTTGGTTTGCTTTTTTCCTAAATGTGAATTTGCTCTCATTTATAACCTTTCTCCTGTTACATCTTCTCAATGCACATGCAAGAATAATAAAATGGTGATTTTTTACCTAATAATCTACATAGTGTATGTTTAAATTTACTAAGAACCCTAATCTCTTAATTTCATAAACCTGAGAGCAACACAAGTTGCTGATAGTATTTATTTCACTTTCACCTATTTTGTGCGCAAGAAATATTATTTGAAATACAGAATTTAGGCAATGAATACATTTTTTTGGTTTGTATTGCAATATTTTGTGGAATGAAATGAATTAAATATCTTAGCTCTAATACTTTTAGCTCGAACTGTATGGAATTTCAATATTCAACCATTTTTGAACAATGGAAAGAACGATTTCACCTGATTCAATCCAGTAGAGGGGCATCTATTGCCAGTATATTGACTGCTTTGAGATAATTTGTTTTTATTATTTTCTATATGAATTAACTGAATATTTTATTTTTTGCTTCATGCTCTGTTGCAACCATCCAATCAATATTTTTAAATGTTTTATATTTAATTTTTACTGAGCATGAACTCACCATACTAAATTTTACTTCTACATATTGATTTTCAGTCTACTATGCTGAGTTAAAATTCTTATTATATATGTTTATATAGGGTACATTTTATTATATCTATATCTGCAGTTGTATCTACGTGTAGCTATATTCTCAGTGCTAAGAAGCCATCAGAAAATCACAGCATTATAAATGCCAGCAATGTAGGAACATCTAATATTAGATTAATTTAGCATCTGAATTTATATATGAGATCTGATATTAAAACAAATCACTAATATAGAACAAAGTACCCTGTGATATTTTTGTTTAAACATTTAAATAGTTATTTTTCTGCATAGTCATTTCAGTTCGTTGCAAACACAGAGAAGATGAAGCAAATTTCTGGAAATACTTCACATTTCATATGTATAGCTTTAAATTTGTCACCTTTGAAAGATCTAAAATGATATTCCATTCATTTTTTGTACACCTCAAAAAAGAAACTTGACAGGAACAATCCTCTACACCTGAAACATTTTTAATAAGTAAGAATGACTCAGAAGCCCTCTTCGGCTGCACTTGCTCACATTCGGATTTCATTTTTTCATCTCTGAGTTATCGTTCCCTGAGTCAGTAACGACCCCGCCTTTGTTGACTCCTGCAAGTAACTTGTGTAACATAGACACCTTTTTCTTTTCATAAGGGCTTTAGTCTTGTGTCAATGTGATATTTTCTCGAACAAAACTACATTATTTGGCAGTTTGGCATAATATTGGACCGTTCTTGGTAGAATTTGAAGTATTGTTCTCTTTGATAAAAGATAGCTATTTCCAGACATCATAAAATCAGGCATTACTGCCAGCTCATAGAATTCCTCATGTAATATGGTTTCTTTTGCTGTTATGAGTGCCTGCACCAAAAATCTGCAAAGTCTGATCCTTGTGTTTCCCCTAAGCACTGGCAGCTTTGATAATCTAGTCACATTAACCTCCTTTTCAGACATCACTAAGGACAATACTCCTATTCTTCTGTGCATTTATTTACATTTTCTCTGCTTGTCCTCTTATTATTTCAGTGTGTTGACATTTGGGGAATTCTCCACATCCTTGCAAAGAGTTTTAACACTTCTTTCTCCCTGCTGTCTTTTTTGTTTCTATTGGAAATTATGGTAGAATTTGATTTGGTTATGTAGGATATTTTGATTTTGCTTTTTTCTTTCCATTTCTTTATAACTTTTTTAATATTTTCCCAAGATGCAACTACTCGTTGCTTTAAAAAATTTTTCAATTATGTCTCTTCCCTTAGCTTAGGATAATACTTTAAGGATTTATTTTCATTGGGGAAGACTCTTTATTTTAGAGGGTTTATTTTGTTTTGTTTTTTGATCATTTGAAAAGTCACTTTGGCTAAAGTATGCATAAAAAGATTATGCTTTATATTATCAATGCTATAAATATTGGAATGAATATGTGTACATATTACAAAACATTTTAAGTTTTATACCATAATCATGTTATACTTTAATCAATTTACATGTTAATTTTAATAATCTGTAACTGCATTTTGAAGCTGCTTATTTAAAAAATATCTACAAGAGAAGTTTTTAGTCTGTATGCACGTACTTTAAAATTCTATTTATTTAAAATTATTTCTATAAATTAAATATATCTTCCTTCTAATTAGTTTGCTCTAAAATTAGTCTTAATTAATAAGTACTAATTAAAGAGTCTACCATATCTTATTAATTTAACTTACATGATACTCTTTTGTGTTTATACAGAAGACTTTTTCTGAGGTCTGATTCAGTATTTTCTGCTTAATCTACAACACTTGGTAATTTTTTTCAATTCAGTACAATGGAATCACTTTTAGACCTATTGTCTTTCTTGCCACCATGTAAAAATAAAGCATTATGGTTCATATTTCAGATACGGATTTCATTTTAAGCATTGAAGTAGATTTCTGATAACTTCATGAAATGTATCTTTGTAATAATGTTTTTCTCTGGAATGATAGTGTCTTATGTGTCAAATGCCCAAAAATGTTATCATGGCTCCATTAAAATACTTTAAAATATGTGAAACTTCTTTAAGGCTCCTAATTTTTGTACACAAAAACATTAGACTCTAACTCTGACTGACTCTCTCTCTCTCTCTCTCTCTCTCTCTCTCTCTCTCTCTCTCTCTCTCACACACACACACACACACACACACGCGCACACACAGA
>NW_006442484.1:24979818-25003489 GCF_000325575.1 Pteropus alecto
TCTCTCTCTCCCTCTCTCTCTCTCTCTCTCTCTCTCTCTCTCTCTCTCTCTCTCTCTCTCACACACACACACACACACACACATGCTCGCACGCACAGGGTCGTGGACCCATTTTCCATTGCATCAACGTCAGAAACATTTTTTGTTGGGCTAAATTTCAGTTCTTTTGCAGTTTTTTATTTGGTGGCATGAATTTCATCATCACTCCCAAGGTTTTTGTTTTTTTCTTTATGTTGGCCCACCATCAATTTATAGTGTTTTCTTGTTTTAACCTTGGAGTTAGTTAAATATGTTAAGTAATAAATTGCTAGGACAACTAATGCTAGTACAACTAATAATACCTGTTAAACGTTCAAGAATTTCCATTGTCTGCTTGGAAACAGTCTTCCCTTGTTTGCTTATAAAATTTCTTGTGATTCCTAATCATAGATTCATAGAATTCTGGAGTTAGAAGGGGCCTTCAAGATTACCATGTATCAGAGGGAATTCAAGCATACTCTCTGGTGTTGAACTTCCTCCTTTGATATCCCTGTCTTTTGTCCAGTGATTTCATCTACACTTTTAGTATAATCTTGAGCAGTATCTTCTCTTCTCCTCCTCAGTAGAACTTTCTAGCATTGAAAATTAGTTCACTTCTAACATTCTGGAAATGGAGGCAACTCCTGTTGGTGATAATAATAATAAGAGGAATGTGATGTTTTAGAGAAGAAAATGGAGGTGATGTCAGTGGTAGTGATTTTTTAAGGAAGCCATGGAAAAGATAAAGGAGATATACACTGCTAGAAATGTGTAAGAGAAACTACTGAGTCAGGATTCAGAAAGGCAAGAGGCAGAACCTTAGAAAATATGAGGAAGATAGCATCTAGTTCATCCCAGTCATAAACGTCTAACAGTGCCAACGTTTGTAGAGAGGAAGAAAAGCAAGGTCACTAATATATTTATTATTTCCAAAAGCAAAATGGCTTTATAAAATATAATAAAACTATATAAAATAGTTTTATAATGGATTTCTAAACACTGCCATAGCAAAAGTCCTTGAAAAGTTCTAGTGAATGGAAGGACAAATGGAAATGATTCCTTTTATTTATTTGTTTGTTTGTTTGTTTCATTGAACATAAACCTGTTGCCATAAACTTTATTCGCATGATGTCAATCTCCCAATCCTGTTTTTTATTCTACAACATACTCATTTTTTCAACCAGGAGTTCTCAATCTGTAGCGGTTTTCAAGAACTTTATTTCTGAGATTGGGAGAGACTCTGTAGAATTAGAATAATAAATGAACTGCCAGCCCATTTACTGAGTTCCATCCCTTTTAGCTCATTAATTGTCCAGCAGCAAGCCCAACAGGACAATAAAATTAAAGTCGGATTTATTATTGCCAAATGTTAATATGCACGTTCTGGTACAATGATGGCAAAATATTATACTTAATTTTTTGTGTCCAAAGTCAACTCTTAAGGTATTTGCATATTAGTGTACACAAAAATCACTCATTGGTATTCCCCCAAATAACAGATGTAAGTAAGGTGGTCTGTCAGAACCAAATTAATATTTTTTTAATTTTTAAAATTTTAATTAGTTTCAAGTATATAGTACATTGGTTAGACATTTATAGTTCATAAAACGATCCCCCTAATTGCTCCTTCTTTCCTCTGGTTTTCCACCTAGACAATATATTAATGCTAACTACATTCCCTATGCCATGCTCCCCATCCCCGCGACCATGTATCAACTACTAATTTATACTACTTTAACCCTTCACCCCATTCTCCCAGTCCCCCAAAAACCACATTCCCTCTGTCCATCACCAAATTATCCACTATATTTGTGAGTCTGTTTTTGATTAGTTTGTTCTTTTTGTTCCTTAGGTTCCGCATATAAGTGAAATCATATGGTATTTATCTTTCTCTGTCTGACTTATTTCACTCAGCATAATAACCTCTAGGTCCATCCGTGTTGTTGCAAATAGTAGGATTTCATTTTTTTTAATGACTGATATTTCATTGTCTATATGAACCATAACTTACTTATCCAATTGTCTGTTGATGGGCATTTAGGTTGCTTCCATATCTTTGCTATTGTAAATTGTGCTGCCATGAATATTGGGGTGCATAGATATTTACGAATTATTGTTTTGGTTGTTTTTTGGATAAATACCCAGAACTGCAATTGCTGGGACAAGATGGATATCCATTTTTAATTTTCTGAGAAACCTCCTGACTGTTTTCCATAGAGGCTGTACAAATTTGCGATCCAACCAACACTGTACGAGGATACCCTTTTCTCCACATCCTCACCAACACATGTTCTTTGATTTATTGATGATAGCCATTCTGTCAGGTATGAGGTGATATCTCATTGTGGTTTTAATTTGCATTTCTCTGATTATTAGTGACCTCGAGCATCTTTTCATATGTCTATTAGCCATCTGTATTTCCTGTTTGGAGAAGTATCTCTCCAGGTCTTCTGCCTATTTTTAATTGTATTCTTTTGTTGTTGTTGTTGAGTTGTATGAGTTCTTTACATATTTTGGATATTGACCTCTTATCAGATATATCATTAGCAAATATCTTCTCCCAATCAGTTGGTTGGATTTCCTTTGCTGTACAAAAACTTTTTAGTTTAAGATAGTACCATTTGTATATTTTTATTTTTGTTTCCCTTGCCCGAGGAGATATATCCAAAAAGATATTACTGTTAGTAATATCAGAAATTTTACTGCCTATATTTTCTGCTAGAAGCTTTATGGTTTTGGGTCTTACATTTAAGTCTTTAGTCCATTTTGACTCTATTCTTTTATACGGTCTAAGAAGATAGTCCAGTTTATTTATTTATTTATTTATTTTTGCATGTATCTGTCCAATTTTCTCAACACTATTTACTGAAGAGACTGTCTTTATCCCATTGTATATTCTTACCTCTTTTGTCATATATTAAGTGAACGTATAGGTGTAGATTAATTTCTGGGCTCTCTATTCTGTTTCCTTGATCAATGTATCTGTTTTGATTACTGTAGCCTTGTAGTATGGTTTGATATCAGGTAGTGTGATACCTCCAATTTTGTTCTTCTTTCTCAAGATTGCCGCAGCTATTCCAAGTCTTTTATGGTTCCACATAAATTTTAGGATAATTTGTTCTAGCTCTCAAAAATGCCATTAGTATTTTGATATGAATTTCATTGAATCTATTGATTGTTTAGGTAGTATGGCCATTTTAATGATGTTGATTCTTCCTACCTATGAGCACGGTATATGCTTCTATTGATTTGTATCTTCTTCAATTTCTTTTTTCAGTGACATAATTTTCTGCGAATATACCTTTTACCTCCTTGGTTAATTCGATTCCCAGGTATTATATAGTTTTTCACGCAATCGTAAATGGGATTGTTTTCTTAATTTCTCTTTCTGAAAGTTCATCATTGGTATATAAAAATGCCACTGACTTCTGAATATTTATTTTGTAACCTGCTACTTTACTGAATTCATTGATCAGTTCTAACGGTTTTTTGGTAGAATCCTTAGGGTTCTTTATATATAGTATCATGCCATTGGCAAAAAATTAAAAATTTACTTCTTCTTTTCTAATTCAGATGCCTTTTATTTCCTTTTCTTGTCTTATTGCTGTGACTAAGACTTCCAATACAATGTTGAAGAGGAGTGGTGAAAGTGGACATCCTTATCTTGTTCCTGATCTTAAGGGAAATGCTTAGAGCCTTTCCCCATTGAGTATGATGTTAGCTGTAGGTTTGCTATATCTGACCTTTATTATGTTGAGGTATGTTCCCTCTGTTCCCACTTTGCTGAGAGTTAACATAAATGGATGCCAGATTTTATTGAACGCTTTTTCTGCATCTATTAATATGATTATATGGTTTTTATCTTTTGGTTTTTTAATGTGGTGTATCACATTAATAGATTTGTGGATATTGTACCAACCTTGCATCCCAGGAATAAATCCAATTTGATCATGGTGTATGATATTTTTAATGTATTGCTGAATTCGGTTTGTTAATATTTTGTTGAGGATTTTTGTATCAATGTTCATTTTGTATCAATGTTCTTTTTTTGCAATGTCTTTGTCTGGTTTTGTAATTAAGGTAATGGTAGCCTCATAAAAGGAGTTAGGGAGCATTTCCTCTTGAATTGTTTGGAATAGTTTGAGAAGAATTGGTGTTAATTCTACTTTGAATGTTTGGTAAAATTCACCAATGAAGCCATCTAGTCCAGGACTTTTGTTTTTGTGGAGGTTTTTGATTATCAATTCGGTTTCATTGGTAATAATCAGTCTGTTTCTTTTTGACTTAGTCTTGGGAGATTGTTATGTTTCTAGGAATGTGTCCATTTCTTCCAGATTGTCCAATTTGCTGGCATGTAATTGCTCATAGTATTTTCTTATGATCCATTGTATTTCTGTGGAGTCCATAGTTATTTCTCCTCTTTCATCTGATTTTATTTATTTGAGTCCTCTCTCTTTTTTCCTTGATGAGTCTAGCTAAAGGTCTGTCAATTTTTTTTATCCTTTCGAAGAACCACCTCTTGGTTTCATTAATCTTTTGTATTGTTCTCCTAGACTCTATTTCATTTATTTCTGCTCTGATCTTTATTATTTCCTTCCTTCTATTCACTTTGGGCTTTGTTTGCTGTTCTTTTTCTAGTTCTTTTAAGTTCTCTTAAGGTTAGTTTGTTTATTTTAGCTTTCTCTTATTTCTTGAGGTAGGCCTGTATTGCTACGAATTTCCGTCTTAGGACTTTTTTTCACTGTGTCCCATAGATTTTGAGTTGTTGTGTTTTCATTCATTTTCATTTGTCTCTAGGAATCTTTCAATTCCTTCCTTGATCTCATTGATAACCCATTCATTGTTTAGTAGTATGTTATTTAGCCTCCATGTGTTTGTGTATTTTTCCAGTTTTTTTCTTGTAGTTGATTTCTAGTTTCATACCATTGTGATCAGAGAAGATGGTTGATATGATTTCAGTCTTCTTAAGTTTATTGAGATTTGTTTTGTGTCCTAACATGTGGTCTATCCTTGAAAATGTTCCATGTGCACTTGAGAAGAATGTATATTTTGCTGCGTTGGAGTAAAATGCCCTGAAAATATCTATTAAATCCAATTGGTCTATTGTGTCTTTTAGGCTCATTGTTTTCTTGTTGATTCTTTGCCTGAAAGATCTGTCCATTGGTGTCAATGGGGTATTAAAGTCTCCTACTGTGAGTGTATTACTATTGATCTCTCCCTTTCTATCACTCAATAATTGCTTTATGGGTGTAGGTGCTCCTATGTTGGGTGCGTATATGTTTACAACGGTTATGTCCCCTTGATTTATCGATCCCTCTATCATTATGTAATGCTCTTTTTTTGTCTCTTATTATAGCCTTTGTTTTAAAATCTATTTTATTAGGTATAAGTATCACTATTCTCACTTTTTTTTTCATTTTCATTTGCATGAAATATCTTTTTCCATCCCTTTACTTTCAGTCTGTAAGTGCCATTTGATCTGAAGTGGGTCTTTTGTAGACATTATATGCATGGATGTTGTTTTCTTATCCATTCCTCTACCCAGTGTCTTTTGATTAGAGCATTTAATCCATTTACTTTTTAAGTGATTACTGATAGGTACATACTTGTTGCCATTTTATTATTCGTATTTGTTATTTCTATTTTCTTTTTTACCCCTTCTCTTTTTACAGAAGTCCCTTTAACATTTCTTGTAATAGTGGCCTGTTGGTGATGAATTCTTTAAGTTTTCTCCTTTCTGGGAAGCTCTTTATCTCACCTTCCATTTTAATCGAAAGCCTTGCTGGATAGAGTATTCATGGTTGTAGATTCTTATTTTTCATACCTTTGAATATTTCTTGCCAATCCCTTCTGGCCTGCAAACTTTCTATTGAAAAATCAGCAGACATTCTTATAGGGGTACCCTTGTAGGTAATTAGCTGCCTTTCTCTTGCTGCTTTTAAGATTCTCTCTTTGTCTTTTACCTTTTAATTATGATGTCTTGGTGTAGGTCTGTTTGAATTCCTCTTGTTTGGGATTCTGTGCTTCTTGAACTTGTATGTCTAATTTCTTTGTCAGGTTAGGGAAGTTTTCTGTCATTATTTCTTCAAATAGATTCTCAATCCCTTGCTCTCTCTCTTCCCCTTCAGGGACTCCTATGATCCAGATATTGTTACACTTCATGTTGTCCCAGAAGTCTCTTAAACTATCCTCATTTTTTAAAATTCTTTTTTCTTTTTGTTGTTCTGATTGGGTGTATTCTGCTACCTTGTCTTCCAGTTCACTGATTCGATCTTCTGATTTGACCAATCTGTTGAATCCTTCTAGTGTATTCTTCATTCCAGTTATTTTATTCTTCATTTTTGTCTGGTTCTTTTTTATGGTTTTCTATGTGTCAGGAATATTTGCTTCATCTCTCAGCTTTGGCCAGATGGCCTAATGTGGAAAGTGTCCTGCATGGCCCAATGGCGCACTCTCCCTGATCCCCTATGCCAGTGCTCTAGATGTGATCTTTGTGTGGTTGTGTGTGATCTTCTATTGTGGCCAAGCCTGTATTGTTGTTAGTAGATCAGAGGATGAGATTAACACTCACACTGACTAATTGTGGGAATTGGCTGCACCTACAGAGAAAGAATTGCTGTGTGGGGGCTGACTCCACTGAGTGGGATTTGCCCTAGCAGGCTTGTGTACTTGTTGCAACCACCCTTTGTGTGTACCACTAATGGAGCCAGTCGGGAGTTGCTCTGTTGTGGTCTGGTACCAACCTCCGGATGCGTTGGTTTTGTGGCCCCTTGGGAGGGGTCCCCAGTAGGCCTAGGTCAACCGCTGCCTTTGATTTCTCAGAGCTACCCAGTGGGAACTACAAAGCGATTCGCAGAAGGTTGTTGCCTATGCTGGATCTATAGGTAAGAGGAAGAGATAGTGCTGTAGGCTGTGGTCCGGTTATCCCCCGTGCCTGACCTAGGGCAGTGTGGCAGAAGGACTAGTGCTCCTCCAGGTTTGATACTGTTTGTCAGGTGCCTATAAGTCTCTGAAACTGGAAGAGCCTCTGGGTGATATGCATGTTGTGTGGTGCAGGACCCCGGGAGTCTCCTGGATCTATTTAGTAAATTTACCTTGCCACTCCTGTACAGGTTTCCAATCGTAGCAAGGTCAGCTGCTGCCCACCTTGGGCCTGAATGCTCCACCCCAGGGCAGGGGCAGCTTCCTATCGACATGCAATGGGCACTTTGTGTATTAGATAGAGCAGGAACTCAGGGAGTCAAAAGCCATCAGGCCGGTATAGACTCCTGCAATCCTCTCAAAAGATATTGCAGCTTGTACATGCAGCAGTGGTCTGCCCACACTATTTTCCCCGAAATGCGCCCCTTGCGCTAGCCAAGGGCTATTGCTTGCCTAGACTGCATAACCCCCGAGCCAAGCAGGGTAGAGAAGGCTGCCTGTCAATGGGCTGCAGGCACTTTGTGGCTTGGGTGAAGCGGGATCTCAGGGAGACAAGATCCATCAAGCCAATACCGCCTCAGTTTTGCTGTAACTTCTGTGCCTGGGCATTCCCGCTGTAGTCACAGATCACAGTGAGACCAACTGCCCTCTGAAGTGGTCCCACAGACCCCTGCAATCCCTGGAAGCACTGTTGCAACTCTTGGAGGCAGCAGAGATCTACCTGCAACTGATTTCTTTGCAGTGCCCTCCCTGTGCTAACCAAAGTTTGTTGCCTGTATGGATTGGGAGATGGTGGTGGCGGCAGGTGGGGCAGGGGTGTGACCACCTGGGACAATTTGTAGGTAGGGTGGGACGGTGTCTCAGAGAGACAGTGGCAGTCAGATCAATATAGTCTCAGTCTTGCTGCAACTTTGGTAACCTATTATGCATTCCCACAGAAGTCCCAGATCATAGCAAGACCAGCTGCTGCCTGGGACTGCCCCACAGATCCCCGGGATCCCCCCAAGTTCGTGTTGGCAGCAGTGATCTGGCTGACCTTATCTCAGAAATGCATCTCACAGTGCTGGCTGCCAGCTGGAAATGCTTGGCCCTGAAATTGCACAGGGAGTTGCAGCCATCCAGCAACAAAAGGGCCTGGGGATCTGCAGATTGGGTGGGGTACATTAATCCACTCAGGCCAGCCCTTACTAATTGCCCTATAGGAGGGGTCTGCACTATCAAGGTGGCTTAGTCTGTAGATTACCAGGTAGGGGGGCTAGACTAAGGCACAATGGTGGCTGCCCTTCCAGCCCTTGTTCTGGCACCAGGTAATATTAGCAGACTTTTTCGGTATGGATCTCACACAAGCCTCTGAGCCACCTCTGGTGTCCCAGGTGAGTGTCTGCAAGTCAGAAAGCCTGTGCAGTGGGTCCTTCAAAGGGATGTCTAGAGTTTCAGTCTCTGTCTGTCTCACCCAGACAGTCGGAATCTCCTCTGGTTTTTACAGTCAGAGTTATTGGAATCTCCTCTTCCCTGAGCTTGGAAGCCCTCAAATGAGACCAAGACCCCCTCTCTCCAGGAGAGCCTCTGCAGCCTCGCTTTCCCTCCCAGCGATCCTCCACCATCCACGGGTGCAGGCCCAGCCCAGTTCATGACTTTGCCCCTCCTACTGGCTTCCATGTGGTTTCTTTATATTATTAGACTGTAGGTGTTACAGTAAGCTGGACTTCAGGTGATTTTCCATGTGATTATTTTATATTTGGTTGTAATTTCAATGTGTACCTGGGAAGAGACGAATCCTGCTTTTACCTAGTCCGCCATCTTCCTACCCCAGCTACCGTCCCCAAATTGATTATTTTTTTATAGCTGAAGAGATAACCTGTCCAGATCAAATGGACATTTTTAGAGAATGCTGGTAGAGGGGAAATGTGAGAAAAAGGGATTGCTTCCTTTTCTTTCTGTAATGAAAATATGTCATTTACTGTTAATACCTTGAATAGCTGCTTATTATCAACTTTCAAGGAGAAAACTTCAGTTGATTTGGACTTAAAAATAGTTTGAAATTAATAATAAAATAAAATAAAATGCTTAAAAAATAGGTGTTTTTACTGAAGCCACATCATCTGGCCAACTTGCAAGAGGGCTGAAGACAACACTTAATTTGGTGGACAGAATTTAGAACAGTATTTATTTAGTAATAAAATATACTAAAGAGAGAAGTTAGGTGCCTCAACCAGTGACTATGAAATATAATACTCAATTACTAGAAAGACCAACAAATAAAATCATCACATATTTATTAAATGCTTTCAGGCTAAGACTGAGAAATTATAATCTAGTTGAGGAAATAAAACAAACATGCCAAATTTTAAATAATAATAAAAGATAGAAATAAGGGACCAAAAGTGAGTACCTGATTAATTAGCTAAGTAATTTGTACTAATTAGTGTAAGAAGTCAGAAAAGAAAGTTTTTAGTGTCAGAATGATAGAAATTTCCTTCAAGTACGAAGCAGTATTTGAGCCAAGTTTTGGTTGACTCAAAGATGAAAGACAAAGAGCAGAAGGCAGCTGTTGGGACAGATAGTAGAAAATCAAGAGTCTTGCTGAAAGACACTGGGGCTTCATTTCATAGCTGCAAAACCAGAGGCAGACGTACAGCATGTAGAAAGAATACTTCATTGGGAGCATTTCCAAACTAGTAGGTATGAGAAAATAAGTACAGTTGTCTTTAAAGTTTTAGTAGTATTGACATCACCATCATTATTTATAGGAGAAACTTGGATATTTACCTCTATTTATTAGACTTTTCATTTTTCAGAAAGAACCTGAAGAGTATATGTGTATGAATATATTATTTTTATTGTGAAGTATTTCTGGGCCTATTTATAAGAATTTTCAAAACTAAAATATTAACCTATTTTATGTTAATTTTGATAAGTTGTGTTGGTGCATGTATATTCTTGAGGAAAATTATTAGAGACTTTAAAAATATTGGCTGGCTTGCTCTCCTTTCCTTTCCTTTCCTTTTTCCTTCTCTTCCCTTCCCTTCCCTTCCCTTTCTTTTTTCTTTTCTTTTCTTTCTTTGCTTTGTATTTAAACAGAGCAAATGATGCTAGAAGAGCTTCCCCCCACACACTAATTTAGAGACAAAAAATTTTAATCTGAGACATTGAAGGCATGCTTCTAGTTATATATGAGATTCTATGTTAAATTTTCATTGTAGAATATAACCTAGATTTGTCTTTTTGCCACAAATATTTTATTGATTACCTGCACAGTTAGGAAGATAGCAAAGCTTATAAAACAGATAATCCATAAACATTAGTTTAGCTTATCTACATTGATTTATTGCTGAAGTCCTATGTACTCTATGTTTAAAGTTATTTCTTACCCAGTGAGTCTCAAGATTACCTTTTAATATAAGAAATATAATCTTAGAATAAAACTCAAGAAGTATTTTTATAAATGCTAATAATAAAGGTCGATTAGTAGTCAGTGTTCATGAATACTTAGAGCACTGTTTTGCAAGGACTGTAGACCTTTGCATTATAATCACCAGAGATGTGATTTAAAAAGTAGAGAAATTGTAACCTTAGCCTAGATTTTCTGAGTCAAAATCTTTGGGTTTATTACCCGGGAATTTATATTTTAAAATAGTATACCTTTGATCCTGAAGTGCATTATAGTTTGTGATTCATTACAACCACCATTTATTTATATCATGCTTAGATTCATATAATCGAAGATGTTACATAGTTGCTATGGTAGGTTTGTGTGTGTTTATGTGTGTCATAGAAGCTTTGAAGTCAGATCAGCAAGTATCTCAGTTTTCATAGACCTCTATAGACCATATATTTTTTTAAATTTATTATCTTATTAGTTAATCTGTAGAAACTGTTGGAGTGAGACTGTTTCTTACCTGAAGAGCAGATATCTTTCCTTAATGCTTTTTAAAAAATGCCTAGGCCCTGGCCCCACATTATACCAATAAAATCAAAATATCTAAGGATTAGACTGAGTCTTATTATTCAAAAGAGTTCCAAGTGTTTTTACTGTGCAGCTGTAATTGAGAAATAGAGATCTATACTAATGACCAAAAAGAACAATGATGTTGCTAATCCAAAAATTATTGATGTTTGGCTTGGGAATCCATAGTACTCAAAACCACATAACTAAAGGTATGACGCTGTAACAACAAAATCTTGTTTCCCTAATGGCTTGTCTCTGGCCGATTTAAAAAACGAGAGGAAATCAGAATCAAGTTCTTTCCACAAAGAACATTTTCGCTGGATAATCCCGATTGTTTATGAGAGGGAATTTCTCCCTAAAGACCTCTGCTAAATTTCACTAGGTTGGTGTAAAGTACTGACTGGGCAGTTTAAGTGATAAGGGGAATAAAATTTTGATCTTTTCATGAGGAGAGAATGTTTAATTGATTTCTATGATTTGGGCTTTTATAGGTAACTCAAATGTAATCAAGAACATTTTTTTAATTATCTGTTTTGAACATGGAAATTACTTTCTAGAGTGAGGGTATATGTACGTAGGACATCAGACTCAATGTGCTTTAAATTATATTTCTTAAAAATGTTCATAGAAACTAGTCATAGAAAATTAGTACTATAGAAAGTGCTAAACCTTATGACATGGATCAAAATATATGTTCCACAGAACTTTCTGATTCTTCTATAGCAAAAATCTCATTATTATTACATTTATTTACATGAAACATGTCCTGTGATATACACCTCCCTTCACCCAAACTTATTAAAGTCGTAAAGAATAATTTCAAGATCTGCTTTTATATTTAAAATAAATGAAACTATTTATAACATCAAATTTATGATATTTTCTTGTTTCTCTTTTAGATGCTTATTGAAGATATCAGTTTCTGCATGTGGGAGGTAGATGTTGAAGGTAATATGGTTTACAGACAAGGTATTTAAAAGATAGAAACTCAAGGTAAGTAATAACTGTAGCCTCATAAGTAATCTCATTTAAATGGTTACAGTTGCTATATTGTAATTAGACTTGCTAAACTTGCTTACTTTTTATCACTGACCCTAAGTGACCTCACCACCACATTTATTCACATTCAGACACAAATTTTTATGCCCTAACACCATCTTGACAGGAAGTATCAGATTTCATGTACAACAGGCAGTTGATAAAATTGATATATTATGAAAGAGTGCAAACCAATTAAGAAGAATGGAGACATGAAGTAGCTTTCATCAAAACTGTGAGCACAACTCAGTAGAGATTAATTTGAAAAAATAATCAAACAAAAACTACTATCCACTACACTTTCTTTTTAATGAATTCATTAATCAGTTTTGTAACCATGTTAGGAACTTGTTCTTTAACGACTCCAAAAACCACTGATAATACTCATAGTATTATCTCTGACTACCAAACCTCTTCACTATTTCTTGAGTCCCTAAAGATTTGTCTTGACCTACCATATCCTTTCACTTACCATGTTCTGTTCATGCCTTCAGTGATTGATTAGGTGCTTACATTACTAAGTGAATTTTTCGAATACATTTTGGTAAAATTTTGAGTGAGATAGGAGGGATACAAAGTGCAAAAAATAATGTGTGTGTCAGGTGGGTACAATGGAACCTTAGAGAGTATGTGACCTATATACGGGACACTTGTTCATCTCTAGAATCCTTTTTAAGTGGGAATAAGAGACCAGTAAAATCATATACCATGGTTTTTTTTGTTTTTTTTTTTGTTGTTTTTTGTTTTTTTTTTTTTTTTCAGAAGAAACCAGAAATACAGATTTTGAAAAGTTCTAAGTTCTCAATATTAGAATAAAATTTTGCCTGTGGAAAAAATCCACTTTTGCCACTGTGTGAACCAAATAAAACAGTTTACAGCCTCTGGTAGGGGAATTTTTTCCCTTTGTTCTATTTTTCTTTATTCTTTCAGAATGTAAGTACTTAGAATCTATTTTTTTCTCCTTAATTTGTGGTTAGCAGCTTAGTGATTTTGCTAGTTTTCTGTGATGAATATTATTGTCAGAAATGACTTCTCATGAAAATATAAATGATATTACTTATTTTTTTAAATCATTTCTATTATTATATATGGTGAATTGGTTACTTGGAACAGCTATTCAATTGTTTTCTGAATTATAATAATTAGGCAATTATTTTTATAGTTCCTTCATCTCCACAGTCTAAAACAGATCCTCTGATTAAAGAAAAGCAAAAGGAATTATTTTTTTAATGAACTTTTTGCATAAAGAATAGAGTAAATCATACTCTTCAGTTTATGGCACACTGTTATCACTGGCCCATGCAAAGTGCTTATTTTATTTGTTTATATATTTTTCTTTATTGTCATTTCCACTCCCATTCTCCTGACCTCGACCCACAAGAAAACCATTCTAATATGATAGTCTAAAATAATATCTACTGCACTGTTCTCTTTAGTTTGTAGTTTGGTAAGATGACTATTCTTTTGTGTGTATGTATGTGTGTGTGTGTGTGTGTGTGTGTGTATATATATATATGTATATGTATGTATATATATATATGTATGTATTTAAAATACATATATATGTATATACATATATATGTATATACATATACATATATATGTATTTTTTAAATATACTAAAGGAAAATTGTCAAATAAATAAAAAAGAAAAGGGAGAATAGTATTTTGAATCTCCCTGTGCCTATCTCTCAGCTCCAGCAGTTATCTCATGGTTGAGCTTGTCTCAACTATATTTCAACCCTGCCCCTTCCTCATTTATGTACATGAAATTTTAATGTGCATAAATGGAACTGTGCTATGTATCTCATTCTGTTTCTTACTATATTATTTTATTTAACCTTATGTTTTTATCATTTGTATATATTGTCTTTTTGCATTAACTGCTACATTATATTCCATGGTTTATAGCTGCCATGTTTTAACTATCCATATTTTCCTCTAATTGCCACCCAAATTGCTTCCAATTTCCTGTCACAACAAACAATGCCATGATGAATGTCCTCATGCTTGTCCTTTATGGAACTTTGTTAGGATTTCTTTGGGATATATACCCAGTTTCAGAACTGCTGGGTAGTAGGACATATGTTTATATTTAATTTGACCAAGTCCTACCAGATGCTCTACCAGATAAATACTTTCATTCACACTTTCGCCAGCAGTAAACTGTTCATCACTGCCAACCCTTGACATCATCTAGCTTTATATTTTTAGTCTAGCGTGTGCAGTTTTGTAGTCAGTGTTTTAATTCGAATTCCTCATCACTAATGAGTTTGAGTATCTTTTTTATTTTTGTTGGCCTTCGACTTCCCACTTCTGAAATTGCTTGTTCACATTATTTATTTTTTATGTGGTTTCTGTCTCTTGATTAATGTTTTTAAGAGTTTGTCGCATATTCTAGATATTCATTTCTTGTCAGTTTTAGTTATTAAAAATTATCTGCTTCCATTATTTCAACATTTTAATTTTGTGCATGATGTTCTTTAAGTAGATATTAACATTTTAAATATTCATTTAAGATATTTTCTTGATGTATATTGCTGATGTAAAGAAACGCTACTGAGGTTTTGAAACTTGATCTTTGTTCTAACAACATTGCCAAACTTTTATTCTTAATAGGTAGTCCTTTTTTCTGGATAAATAATCATGTTTCAATGATAAATAATGAGTTTTATTTCTACCCTTCCCATCCTTTCACTTCTTTCTTCTTTTTCGTATCTTTGGTCAGTTTCTCTGGAACTATGTTAAACAGTAGTAGTGACAGTGGGCATCCTCATTTATGCCCAGTCTTAGAATGCATCTAGTTTCTCACTTAAGTATAACATTTGTTGAAGATTTTAATGTATAACCTTTACCAAATTAAGAAATGTTCTTCTGTTTCTAGCTTGCTCTGCATTCTTATAAATAGGTATTGAACCCCATAAAATGTTTTTATGCATCTGTTAAAATAATCATATGATATCTATCTCGTGGTATATTAATGTTGTGAATTATATAGTTAGAATTTCTCATGTTAACCACCCCTACATTCCTAGTTTATATACCACTTGATTGTAGTGTATTATTTTTAATACATTATTGTATTTGGTTAGCAAATATTTAGGATTTTAGAATCTACATTTTTAAGTGAAATGTGTGATAATTTTTATTTTTCTCATCTAATTTTACATTTAAGATTATACTAGCCTTATAAAAATGAGATGGGCAGCTTTTAGTCTTTTTCTATTTTCTAGAACAACTTGATAAGGTATGAATTTATTGTTTCTTAAATGTTTGTTAAAATTTATATGAAACGATCTGATTTTGAGGATTTTTATGAGATTTCTTTGAAAGCTATTTATGTCTTTAATGCTTTATAGTCTATTCAGGATTTTTACTCAGTTTCTTCCAGTCCCCTTCCCATGGGTACAAATAACAGCTCATGGTCTTCCCACCGGCAGTGTAGCCCAGACCCAGTTTCCTTTGAGTCAGGAAACACTTAGACAATCTCAGTGTCCACATGTAACTTAGCCATGTATTACTCACCCCACATTTTGAACCAACCAGAGATTCAATGCCCTAACTCTGACCAGTGGGCTCTGGTCTGCCCGATATTGCTTCACTTAAACTCTCACTGCCACATTAATCCTGTACTCCAAAGATTTTCTACTTTCCTATAATGCTAGAAACCTGGGTTAATAATGTCCTGAATTGACTTCTTTATATCTCTTAAAACTGTTGCCATATTTCTGGTTACATGTGTCAAGATTATATGAAAGGTAAATATTTCAACAAAAGAATGAGGAAATATTATGTTCAGGGAAGGTATGCGTTGCAGAAAAAATGAGCAATCATCTGGTCTAACATCCTTACAGTCATACCAAATTGTAATTAACTCTGGAAGATTTTTACTTTAATCCCGAGAGTTTGAAACTTTATAGTAACCAAATGTTAGCAGAAGAAAATTAAAAGTATTTCCACTTAACAAAAAGAAAAAGGAATAGAATTTATAAGTAGAAAGTTTATAGACCCATTAGCAAGAAAAAAATTGTCAATAAACATATTATACTTATTGTAATTTTTGATACATTTGACTGAGTTTCTACTACCTTCAGTTTTTCTCACACACTTTGTGTATCTTCATTTCTTTTTAATCCTTTCTTATTTAAAAAAAAAAATGCAGTATTTATGTATCTCTCCTAAAAAGATTCATGTACAATCTGACATCCCTTCATTTCCCTCACTTTACCCAGCTCTATCATGTTGCTGTTATCTACTTTAAATTCTAAAATATTGTAGTCAAATTTATTTCTTTGCTGTTAGCTATTTTTAAAGACAACAAACATGGTAAAGATATTTGATCAGCATTTCTTTATACATCTTTTAAACATTTTCTGAATGTTTTCCTCTATTTGATTATTTCTTCGACACCTGTTTTCTGAGGACTCCAATGCTTAAAAGCATTATTATATCCTCATATTTGAAAGACTGCATAGCTGTATATAAAACTCTAGATTTTGAATTTTTGATACTTTGAAAATCCATGGTCCTTTTGTTCTGTTATCACCATCATTTCTTCAAATATATTCTTCTTCATATTTTTATTTTTCTCTGTGTTCCTGTTATTCAAGTATTAACATTGGTAATTCCTTAGCCTGTCTTTTATATTTTCTATTTTCTTGTCTTTTCCTTAGTCTTGAAGATTTGCTCAAACTGGTCTTAAAATTCATTAATTTATTCCTCATATTAATTCTACTATTTATTCAATCTCCATGTGTCAAGTATTAGATTTTTCATACTTTATATAAATGCTTGCTTCTTTGTTTTCTTGTTTTTATTACATATCACTAATAGTTCCCTTATCTCTTTTAGTATGTTTATTAGACTAATTTTAAATTCTTGGGCCATCAGATATAACATTTTTGCTTTTCTTAGAATCTGCATGCCAATCTGTTATTTTTCTTTGGAAATAGTTGTGGTCTTTAAAATGTCTTCATATTTTGACCTGTAAGATCATTTTCCCTGGGGTGTTTTGGCTATTCTGTGTGGCATTACATATGAGGAGATACTAGCACCCAGTTCATGTTATTCTCAGTGAGCTCAGAGAAAAGGGGGGAAGTAGAAAAGCCCCAGTCCACCTGAGAAATCACAGTTGGTAATTTATCAAGTCAACAAAATGATACCTCAAATCTGCTTCACTATCTCCTTTCACTCCCTCATCTCTTCATGGAGAAGCAACATCCAAAGCTGGTGATTGTAATTTACCAGCTCTTACTTGGTAGAGAAGGGCAGGAAAATAACTGTCCAAGGTTAGTTAGTACTCACCTGATTTTCTCAGCTCTTTTAAGTACCCTGTTTACTCTTGAGAATATTTATACAGCACTCTGAGTTCCTGCAGATAGGAGGTCAGTTTTCTTCTCAAGGCAATGACAGGGAAGAATCCAAAGCAGAAAAGCAAAACTACAGTAGTTTATTTTCTGTTTTGTCTTCCCACAGCCTAAAGGCTGCCTCTTGCCCTAGAACCCCCAGGTTCCAAGGGCATTCATCAATTCGAAACAGTCCTCTCCACAACCCTGCTGTCCCTAGGAGTTTTCAAGTTTTCTTATTTCTTGGCTTTTCTTCCCTATAATTTCTACTAGACTTGATCCTTAGAGAGGGATGCAGCAATTGTACTAGTCCAGCATTTTGGCATTATCATTCTGGAAGAAACTCTCACTAAAGCTTTACATATATGTGTGCCCCTTGACCCAGAGGTCACATTTCTAGAAATTCCTTCTAAGTGTATTATAAAGAATTATTTTGTCATGATGTTTGAAAACAATGTAATTGTCCAACAATAGGAGTTAAATAAATGTGTATTCATAGAAGTAACTATTCTGAGATAATGCATTATACATTTTTGTTTATAAAAAAGTGAATGTCTATATACAGATGCACCAAAATGTAAGAGATTATCTTTTAGTATAACATTATGAGTGAATTTATTTTTGCTGTCCTTTTTTGTACTTTCCTAAATTTCTACAATAAGCATGTATTGCTTCTATATTATATTCCAAATAAGTGAATGAACAAATATGTATTTTAATAAATTGGAAGCAGTCGGCTAAAGTGCAGGGAGATGGATGTGTCAAGTATTTGCTTTCTATTTTTTGTCTCTATTTGTTCACTTTAGTTTTGTCTGAAAGTTTGAAATCAAGAAAAAAAGTGAAAAGTTTTGGCTTACATAATTTTCATCGCCTTATCAAATAAAGAAACAAATTTATCCACAAGAACAGACAGTTCTCTCTTAGAGATTTAAGGAATAGTGCACATCACAGTGATGATTCTGTTTATTTAGAAGGCTTACTTGACCTTTCTGTGCTTGCATATATGGTTCTTATATGTGGATATTTAGCATTATTTTTATATCTCTATTATAAAGTACTATTAGGCTATTTTACTTCCTTGTTTCTAACTATCCTTATGAATGGGGTATTTTGCCTACTTGGTCATGTATCATCATGCATTTGGCACATAGAATATTAGGAATGGGAAAGGGTGATTACAGCTAGTAGTTAGATCATTGGTTTAGTTTCAGTTTAGTAGTATAGCAAAAGTAACAGGATAAAGTAGAAGAAAACAAAATGGAAATGGTCACAATTTTTTCATGTACTTTGTCAACAAGCTTGCAGTATCATGGAGGAAACACTTTATAGGGATCTGAACATTACGAAAATAAAATTACCCTCAGACAAGTGAAGAAAAACTCATACAGTGAAGAAAGGGCTCAAATTAAAATAAAGGCTTGTGATTATTAAATAACAGATTATTTTGCTGTTGAGGTTTGGGAAAAGTCAATCACCTTGTTTTTCCTATGAGTTTTTATCCAAATTTAGACTAGAAATACAGAACCAGATGGGAAGACAACTAAATCCAGATACTTGATGAAACCATGACGGTGTTAGGAACATCTGTCCCCAAACCAAGAAAAGATAGTCAATAGAAACATACCAAGAACTGACATTGGTGACGTAATTAGAAAAACACTTTAAAACAAATCATATACATATTCAAGGACTTAAAACATTGAATGCATCATAAAATATATATCATTTAGCTCTGGAAATATCCACATCTGAAATGAAATATCCATTGGATTTAGCAATGCATTAGACACTACAGATATAAAGGTATTGGACTTAAAGGAATTATCCAATCTGAAGTGTAGAATAAGACAACTAAAAACAAAAAATAGAATGGCACCTCAGTGATCTAAAAAATGTGTAATTTAAGTTCCAGGAGGAAGAACTATTTGAAGAAATAATGGCTAGAATTGGTCTACATTTGATGAAAATATAAACTCACAAATCTAAGAAGCTTAACTAACTCTGAACAGAAAAGAAAACCACACCAAGACACATCATATCTGATTAAAAAGAAAAATCATAAAAGCTGAGAAAAAAATATACATTACATAAAAAACACAAAAGATAAAAAAATTTACTGACTTCTTGTATGCCAACTGTAATTGAAAAAAATTTTAAATTGTTTTTAAAAATTTACTGACTTCTCATCAGAAACAATGAAAATCAGAAAGCCCTACAAGAGGTTAAGCCCTGAAAGAAGAAAACTATAAACTTAGAATTCTATATCCAGCAAAAAATATCCAAAATAATGACATTTCAGACAAAACAATAAGAACAACAACAAAACAGCTAAGAGAATTCATTGCCAATGGATCTGTGTTGCAAGAAATGTTAAATGAAGTCTTAAGACAGAAGTGTGATACTAGATAGAATACAATTCACAAAAGAGAATGAAGAGCCCCAGAAATGGCAACTATGTGAGTAAATATAAAAGAACTTTTTTAATTTAAATTTTTAAAAATTAATTGACTATTTAAAGCAAAAACAGCAGTAAAAATAATAAGTATTATGAGTTTATAATATATGTAGAGTGAAATGTGTGACAAGAGTGCAGAAAATGGGAGAGAGAAGTGGAATTATAATATTATAAAAATGTTACATTATTTAGGAAGTGGTATGGTATTATTTAAAGGTAACCTGTGATTAGTTAAAGATGTATATCTAAACCAGAGTAATCACTAATGATATAAAGATGTATAGCTAATAAGTCAATAGAGGAGATAATGTGGAATATTGAAAATTTGAATTTTTCTAAAGAGTGTGGGAACAGAGGATAAAAGAAGAGATGGACCAAATAGAAAACCAATAGATGGTAGATTTATATCCAGCGGTATGATAATTATATTAAATGTAAATTGTCTAAACACTCTAGTGAATCAGTGTATTTTGTTAGACTGATAACTCCACAAACAATTCTGTACTGCAGGGGTTGACAAACTTTTTATGAAAGGGCCAGATAGTAAATATTTAAGGCTTAAGGGCCATAGAGTTTCTATTACAGCTACTTACTTCTTCTGCAGCTCAAAAAAACAACCATAAACAGAATGTAAAGAAGTCGATATGATTGTGTTTTAATAAAACTTTATTTACAGAAAAACAAACCAGCTGGCCCTTGGGCCATAGTTTGCCAACCCCTGGTATATTAAATAGAAGAAGTTCATTTTAAATATAAAGACACAGGAACGTTACAAGTAAAATGTATCATGCAAACACAAATCATCAGAAAGTTCAAGTGGCTAAGTCAATATTAGACAAAGTAGATATCTGAACAAGAAGAAAGATATCTATACCAGAAATAAAAAAGAAATTGTATAATGATAAAAATGACAGTCCATCAAGAGGATATACTGTCCTGAATGTGTATGCAGCTAACAAAGATCTTTAAAATATATGAAGCAAAAATGAATAGAGTCGAAAGGAGAAATAGACAAATGCACAGTTATAATTAGGTATTTCAACTTTCTTCTCCCCAGAATTGGTAGAATCAGTAACTGAAACAGAAACTTTGAACAATGGTAAAATCCAATCAGACCTAATTGACATTTATAGAACATATACCCAATAACAACTGAATATACATTCTTTACCACAATGCATGAAACATTCTCCATAATAGACTATATGCTGGCCCATAAACGGGTCTCAGTAAATGTTAAAATATTGATCTCATCCAGAATATGTTCTCTGTAAAAAACAGAATTAAGTTACAAGCCAATTAATAAAAAAATATGAAAATTTTCCAAATATTTGATAATTAAATTTCACACTTCCAAATAACCTATGAGTCAAGAAGAAATCATAAGGAATACTTGAAAATATTTTGAACTGAATAATAAAACACGACATCAAAATTTGTGGAATGTAGCTAAAGCACTGCTTAGAGAGAAATTTATGATTTTAAGAAAAAGAAAAGCAAATTAAATCCATAGAAACAAGGAAATAATATGAAAGCAAAAATCAGTATTTAGAAAATACCAAAAAATAGAGAAAATTAATGAAAGCAAAGTGGTTGTTTGAAAATATCAATAAAATTGATGTTTCTTGCTAGACTGGTCAAGAAATGAGAGAAAGAGAGAGAAGGAGGGAGGGGAAGAGAGAGAGAAGAGAGGAAAAGCCATTAAAATAGCCATTGGGGAATCTTGATGATGATAGTCCTCAACTTCTTGAATCACATTATTGCAGTATGCCTGGCTGCTATCCCTGGTAGCACAGGTATCATTCTGGGATCTCTTCCTCTCTCATGGAATTTTTTCTTTTCCTGTGTTGCAACTCCTATTTCTTAAACCTTTTTTTTAAGGTTTGTTCTCACATTTTTGTGGAGCCAGTCTTCCAGGAGTTTCTTGAGAAAGGATGTCTAGGAGGTAATTTTTCGTTTTCACTGTTTTAAATTTACATAGAGTTTAGATCTTTCCACTTTGATTTCATTTAAATTGCCTTAACCTGTGAACCCTTGTAAAGGTAATTAAGAATAGGTATTTAAAAATCTTTTTGCACCACCATTAAAAACTACTTTCTCTTCTGTAGTGCCTGTAACTATATGAGGATAACATTCTGGAAAGGGAGGCAGTCTGTTTAGTTTCCTTATTTTATTGTATTCTCCATGCTTAGCACCACAGTTTCCTGGGTCCTTGTGATCTCATTACAGCTTCACCCCTGAATACGTAGCGTTGTTTCTCAATGTCTCTTATTTTGGCTTCCTTATCCATAAAATGGAGATATGAGTATTACTTATCTCAGGTTGTCATAAGGAATAAGTAAAATAATGCACATAAAGCACTTGATTTGATTTTTTGTATTATATTATTTTAAACACTCAGAGAATGCTGAGTAAGTAGATTTTTCTACATAAAGAAGTTATGATTTTATTTTTGTAATTTCTTCAGTTAGATTAGATATAAGAACTTTGTTACATTTATCTCATAGTTATTTGATTTTGTTGTATAAAAGTTATAAATGTTTATATGATAATTTTTTCTAATGCTTAATAGTAAAATTATCTTCCACTATGGAATTAAAATGCTCTTGTATGGTATTATTTTTTCTTTCAAGAAAGCACCATGCTGTGAACTATATTAGATGTAGGAATCACAATAAGACGCAGTACCTTTTCTTAAGTAGCTTCTAATTTAGTTTGAGAAGGACTGTATCATCAGTTCTCCAATGAAACAAAACCAGTAAGGATATATATATATATATGAATATGTATATGTATGTCTGCACGTGCATGTGTGTAAAGAGATGTATTTGAAGCAATTGGTTTACACAATTATAGACTGGCAAGGACGGTATTTGTAGAGCAGGCTAGGAGACAGGAAACTCTTGGGAAGGAGCTGATGCTTCAGTCTTGCTGCTGAATTTCTTCTTCGGGGAAATTTTAACATTGTTTGTAAAGCCTTTCAACTAATTGAATGAGGCTCACCCAGGCTATGGACTATAATCTCCTTTATTTAAAGTCAACAGATTGTAGATGTTAACATCTGTTTTAAAAATCTATAAAATACCTTCATGCCAACACCTAAATTACTATTTAACTGAATAATTTTAATATAGCCTATCCAGGTTGACACAGAAAACTAATCATTACGAAGGCAAATAATGTGGCAGGATTCTAATCTTAATGCATTTTAGTATTAATTCATACCTTTAATTGTGATATTAAAAGAAAAGCATCAGTGGAAAAAATGCGTAGATGATAGAGGATCTGTTCATCCCCCTGGCAACCAAATCAAAATTGTGGCGGAAACAAGGAGCAGCAGCAAAGGAAAATCTCCTGGAATCTAGATGAACAAGCCCTACATCTATGGAGAAATCCAAGAAAGCACCCTATAATGGCAGAAGGTAGGATGGGGCAAGGACGCAGGGCTGCCCATCCAGAGCCGGAGCAACTGAGTGAGACAAAGTTTGTGGCAGTAGCAGACACCTCTTAGAGGGGCCGCGTCCGCAAGTGGATTTTCACAGTGACGGACCTACTCACTCTGAGCTCCAGTGTCTGTTCAGCTGCACACAGGGGACACCAGGGACTCACAGGGAGACATTGTCGGAGTGAAGGCTGAGGCGAGACTCGCTCGGTACAGAAGTACCGGCGTTATCCCCTCTTTCCTTTTGAGCCCTCCCCATTCCCAGTGCCTGGACTCAGCGCAGCCATAGCCCTGATGTCATCAAACTGGATAACAGAGGTCACTTCACCCAGAGGATTCCCTGAAACCCCACCTCCCTATCTCTGGCCCCACCCAAGCCACATCCATGTGTGTCCGCAGCAAGTCAGGTGCTCCTTGTTGAGACTCACACTGGAGGCAGCTGGTCTCAGTTTCTGGCATGGCCTTTTGAGGCAACTATAAGCACAGCATCTGTGGATTGCTTG
>NW_006442484.1:25003751-25006745 GCF_000325575.1 Pteropus alecto
AAAGAGATAAAAAACATAAAAATGGAAATAGAAATTATAAAAGGGAACCAGTCTGAAATGAAGAACACATTATCTAAGATGAGAAATATATTAAAGGGAATAAACAAAGGAATAAACAAAGTGAATAAAGAAGAGGATCATATGCTCTATCTAGAGAACAGAAAAGCCAATCAAGACATTCAAACAGAATGGCAAGAAAAAAGATGCCAAGACTATAAAGATGATTTAAGGAGGTTATGGGACACTATGAAGGCTCCAAATATTCGTATGATCGGTATAACTGAAGAAAATCAAGATGTTGAACAGCTGTTTGAAGAAATAAATGATGGAAAACTTCCCTAACCTGGTGAAGGAAATGGACATAAAACCCCAGGAAGCTCACAGAATTCCAAAAATCAGGGATCCAAAGAGGCTCACACCAAGATACATCATAATTAAAATGCCAAAGAAAGAATATTAAAAGCAGCAAGAGAAAAAAAATAATTACATATAAGGAAACATCCATGTGACTGACAGCTGATTTCTCAAAAGAAACTATACTGGACAGAAGGGTTTGGCAAAAAATATTCAAAAAGATGAAGACCCAGGATATATAACCAAGAATAATTTATCTAGCAAAGCTATCATTTAGAGCTGATGGACAGAAAAAGAGCTTCCCAGACAAAAATAAACTAAAAGAATTTATCACCACCTAGCCAGTATTACAGGAAATGTTGGAGGGACTTCTTTAAGAAGAAAAAACGTGTATCAAAAACAGAAATAAAGAATGGTAAAAACTACATTCCTATCAATTAGTACCTCAAATGGAAAAGAATTAAGTGCTCCAACCAAAAGATAAAGTGGCTAAAAGGATAAGAAAACAAGACCCTTACATATGGAAAGGAAAGGGGTGGAAAAAGATATTGCTTTGATGAACCTAGAAGGTATTTAAGTCAGAGAAAGATAAACTCTATATGATTTCACTTACATGCGGAATTTAAGAAATAAAAAGAACAAACTAATCAAAAACATTCACAAATATAGTGGACAATTTGGTGATGGACAGAGGGGTGGGGGTTTTGGGAGGGGCTGGGAGAATTGGGTGAAGGATTAAAGAAGTACAAATTAGTAGCTGATGCATGGTCACAGGGATGGAGAGCATGGCATAGGGAATGCAATTAGCATTAATACATTGGCTAGGTGGAGGGTCACGGGAGGGAGGGAGCCACTGAGGGGGCTGTTTTACTAACTACATAGATGTCTAACCAATGTACTGTATACTTGAAACTAATTAAAATTTTAAAAAAATTAAAAATTGAAAAAGAAAAGCAACAAATAGTTTTAAAAAATAAATGGACCAATGTGTTAAAAGGGAAAAGGTTGTTATTAGTATAGATTCCATGGATTTTTTTTATAGACATATTTTTCTATAATGTATTTTCTGTGATTGTCTACTTGACCAAAAAAGATATATACAGTACACAAAGTGTGACTAAGTAAACTGATTTGACTCTTCAATATATCATTCCATCCAAATGAATTTTAAATCCTCCAATGTAATCATTTTGGGAGATTGTGTATTTATCTTATGATGCTAACATTCCTTAATATTTCGAACCTCTTCTAGAATTGCCTCTGAGCCCGAAATGCTTTCTTTTGACTATATTGATAGTATACTAACCTTCTTCAAACATTGTTTAAATGTCACCTCAATAAGGCTTATGTGACCATTCTATTTTAAATTGCAACCCTGTTCCGTTTCCATAACACTTAAATATTCTAATGCATTATGTAATATACGTATTTATTGTGTGCCTGCACTAGAAGCTAAACAACACTAAGGCAGGGATTTTGCAGTCTAGTACAGATACTTTCTCTCAAAGAGCTTATAGATATAAAATCTCAATTTTTATAAAAATGTAGCATGTAAAGCAAGTGTAAATCACACTTAAGTTGTTTTCCATCAGAAATATGATCTGCTTTCACCACAGAAGAAATGTTATGTTATCCATGTACTGATGAGCTCTGAAAATACTTAGCACATCATAAAAGAAATCTTTAAAAGCAAAACTTCTAAAGCAGACTTTTGATCTAGTTTGCCTTCTTTCGCTTTCTTTTTACTAATAGGCAGTTTTCTAGCTGTTTTAAAATGTTTTAAATTAACATTGGAAACATCATTCATTGATTTATTCATTTTAAAAATATGTTTGTGCACCAACTATCTGCTGGAGATTATTCGAGGCACCGTCGTAAACAGTGACAGAGACAAAGTCCCTACCCTCTTGAACTTTACTACCTATTGTGGGAGACAAACAATAAACAAGTAAATAATTAAATAAGGTCATTTAAAAAAGCGACATGTTCTAAAAAGAAAAATTAAATATGGTAAGTAGATAGAAAGTAATGCTGAGCTGGGAGTGTTGTTTCAGAGAAGGAGATAAGGAAAGACTTCTCCAAGGACATAACATTTAAGCAGAAACCTCCTGAATAATGGAAACAGGAGCCCTGTCTCGATGAAGAGTGGCCCAGGCAGCAAAATGAAACAGCAAATGAAACGACTGTTGACTTCTGTTTTGTTTCTGTTTTGTTCGTTCATTTATTTTGTTGTTTATATTCCACATATAAGTGAAATCATATGGTATTTGTCTTTCTCTGACTTATTTCACTTAGCAAAATACCTGTTAGATAGAGACAGAGAACATTTTGATGGTTGCCAGATGCGGGGTTGGGAGTTGAGGGGATAGATACAAAATTGACAAATATAAAAACAGTCATGGGGATGTAAAGTATAGTATAAGGAATATAGTCAGTAATGTTGTAATAACTATATATTATGTCAGATGGGTGCTAGACTTATTGAGGCAATCACTTCTTAAGTTATACAAATGTCTAATCACTATGTTGTACACCTGAAACTAGTATAAGGTTGTGTATCAACAGTAATTGGAATTTTTTTTTAAAAAGGCTGTTGGGTCAGCAAGAACTTTGTGTTTGAGGCATTGCAAGAAACTGCAT
>NW_006442484.1:25006782-25052904 GCF_000325575.1 Pteropus alecto
GCTGAAGAGATAGAAGGGCCAGACATGTAGGGTCTTAGAGGTCATATTAAGGAATTTAAAATTTTAGATGTTATTATAACTAGGACAAGAAACCACTGGTGGATTTGAGCATAGGATTGATGTGATTTGTGAAGTTTAAAACATCTTCATAAAACATTAAATGATAAATTTGGAGTTTTATTTAAAAAGCAACTCTTTAAAAGCCATTAAATAATAGACTGATAATTTTTTACTCTAAATGTTTTAATAATTAGAAAAAAATCCACAAATTAAATTAAAAGGCACTTCTAAACTTAAGAATTATTATTTGGTAGCTACAACAAGGAAGATGTTGATTTTCTTAATAGGTAATAATTCAATATCGAAAATGTAACTCATTTGTAGAAAAGACATGAACATGCATTTTATCAAAGAAGAAATGCTAATAGCTAACAAACATAAAAACGTTTAGTTTTCCAACCTCTTCCTTGTGTACTTTAGTAATATTTTTCTGGTGATCGATTGTTGCCAGTTACTATGTTTTGCTATTCTTATCAACCTCTTTTCATAGAGTATCTTTGTTGTCAGTGCTATGCTAGTTCCTCTTTTTATTATTCATGACTGAATATGATAGTTTTACCTGGCGAGCTGTTTTTAAGAGGGGTATGTGTGTTGGTGGTAGGGAGGGTGAAAGTAAGGGAAGGTCCAGAGTATTGTTCCAGGTTTGCCAGTCTTCACAAAGGAGTTGTTTCTCTGCTGCCACAGACACAAAATACTTCCTGTAGAAATGCCTTGTCTGTGTATTCTTTGTGTAGACTCCACCTTCTCTTCTCTAAAACTGACAGTCTAATTCATTCTGATGACAACTCAGTTCAGTTCTGTTCCCATAGCTGTGATTACAAGAAAAAGGTCCGTAGCAAACTGCAAAGGTGTTATATACCTTCGGAGCATATTTCTGGCCATCATGTTCCAGGATCTACACTGAGGGCTCCTTGACCACTGCATTTCTCCAGGACTGCTTCTCTATTTACCCTCACGTGGCTCTGCCAGGTCTCAGCTGCTTTTGCCTATTTTAGAGTTTGGGGATTATATATGAATCTTAATATTACTGAAAATATATTGTATAGGTTTCTTCCTTCTGAGGGAAGAACGCACAGACAGATGGAGGACATAGAAGCAAAAAGAGAAGAGGAAAAAATGAATAAAGCAATCAACTCTAGGAGCAAAATTTGTGTTCCAGAAAGCAAGAACTCTGGGAAAGACCTAAAACAGCAGAGAGAGAGAGACACTAAAGACAAAACCCAAAATAGTAGAAAAGAATAAATATTTAAAGATAAAATTAACACTTTTATAAAATATGAGACCTTTAGAGCCAGTCGACAGTGGATTGACATATACAAGATCTTGTAGGAAAAAAAGTGTTTTGTATTTTACATTCAGTCAAACTGTCTGTAGGCATAAAGATTATAGACGGTTTCAAACTTACAGAATATTGTTTCAAGTGTGCCCATCTTGGAAAAAATTCCTAGAAAATTAACTACTGCTATTCGGATGAAAATAACTGGAAAAATCACAGAAGGACAAACATTGAGCATTGAAGGCTGTAACTGTGAAATAAAGACTAAAACAAATGTGGCAGAGTTAAAGAACAAAATATAAATACTATATTACCTAAAAATAGAAATGATACACTATTTTCTCCCTTGACCTATTTTCTCCCCTTTTCATCCCAGGTTTTCATAGTTGTAAGTTTTTTCACTTTCTCTTCTTTAATACTTCCAAGTCATATAATATCAATTAAAACTGCAAATTATAAAAGTAATAGCAGAATTTGATAGTACATAGGAAAACACTGAAAAATATTAACTGAAATATGAAAGAAAAAGCGGGTTAGAATAATAGAAATATACTAATGTTATAATTGCTTATAGAAGTGAACTAATAGATCTCGAATATAGAAATAAAAGACATGTAAATTATAAGTTGATTTGTGAATACAAAGTTGCACAGAGGTATAATTATAAACATAACTTCTAGAATAGAGATATAAACATAGAAACTACACATAGAGAAATATGAGGTAACAACTAATGATAAATTTTTTAAAACAAGAAGAGTTAAAATAATAAAAGAATGAAGACCAATTCTATTTATCAGATGCCCACTGTCACTATCATCATTTAACATTGTACTGAAGAGAATCAGCCAACAGAAAAATTAATGTAAATGGGCTTAACTCATGTTGGTTTTTTAAAAAGTGGATTTCTGACTAAATCATAGAGCAAAATTCTATTCTCTGATATGTGCAAAAAACAAGAAAAATGTTTAGAAATGTTAAAACTAAAGAACGGTAAAACTTAAGGTAGATAAAGGCAAGCAAAATACTTAAGTCAGACCAGAGGAATCAGTCCACATAAACATCATTTGAGATGAACAAAGTCATATTTTTAATGCAAAAACTGCACTTCACAATGAAGATTTAGGAATTTTGAATATCTACAAACCAAATAACATGGCACTGACACTTACAAGTAAAAAAAAAAAAATGCAGATACAAGTGAAAATAGCTAAAAACACAGTAGACCTGGAAAGTTTATTCTCCTCTCAGTTTAAAGCAGAACAAGGGATGTGGGTGAGAGAAGTATGAAGAAACCTGGCCCATGGCGTGCCCTTTCAATATGTGGATTCCAGATGTCTCCTATTTTATAAAAGTGTTATTTTATCTTTAAAGCATTTGCATAAAAGTCAGGAAGATTGCAAAGATGCCCCTTGTCATGTCTGTTATTTAGCATTGTGGTGAAGGGAACCAGACAAGAGAAAAATACTAGAAGTTTTTAAAAATCAAAAAGGGAAGTTAAAACTCCTACGTGCACATCATATGATTATATACCTGGAATTGCCACCCAAAATAAAATCATCTGAGTTACGACTAAAAATGAGACTTCACTAAGATATTGTGATACAAGATTAATGTATTTACATAGATAACTTTCATATATGCCAAAATAACTTTAAAGCTCCAGTGTCATAATATATGTAGGCATATTGTTTGGTTTTATGCCATAAGCCTAGTCATATTTTTTGTATATTAATTTCTTATGACCACAGACTTAGTGACTTAATGTAACAGATATTTATTTTCTCACAGTTCCAGATGCAAGAATTTTGAAATCAGTGTTACTGGGCCAAAGTCAAGGTGTTGGCAGGGCCATTCTCCCTCTAAAGCCTTGGGGAGAGGGTAGGAGGGATCATTTCCTCACCTCTTCCAATTTCTGGTGGCTGCCAGCATTCCTTATGGCCATATCTCTTTAATCTCAAGCTCCATTGCCTTCTCCCCTTCTGCTTTTTATCTTATAAGGAGCCTTCTGATAGCACGTAGGGCTGTCACCTGGATCCAGGATAAATAATCTCCCCATTTCAAAATCTTTAACTTAGTCACATCTGGAAAGACCCTTTTTCCTTATATAATATCATTTACAGGTTCCAGGTATTAGGACATAGTATCTTTGGGTGGCCCTTATTCAGCCTTTGTATATGATGAATTAACTTTCTTTGCATCTAGAATACTAGTTATGTACTATCCTCAGGAGAATCAGGAAAGCACCACTCGGGATATTTACGAAAATAGTTGCATATCATTTTTCTAGAGTTTAATTCTCTCACAGAACCCTCGTGAAAAAAGGCTCTGTTGGTATGTGATATGATAGAATGAACAGGATTGTAAACTCCAGCAGTACGCTTAATAAATTCAGGAATATTGGAAATGATAAGGATGGCATCTCAGATCAGTGGGAAAAGATTAATACATGTTGTTGGGACAACTGGTGAGCCATCTGGAAAGAAAAGTTGAATTCATACCTCACATCATACAACAAGGCATATTCTAAATGGACCAAATATTTAAATGTAAAATACGAAGCCAATGGGGTATGCAGAAAACATGAGTTTTTCTTATGAATTTATAATAGAAAAAACCTTCAAAACAAAATCTAGAAGTCATAAAAGAAAATTATTAATAAATTTAACTACATTTAAAACACACACAAGCAAAAGATAAACTGCAAACATTGAAAAAAAGTTTGCAATTTTTATTAAAGAGAAGTAGCCAAATTTCCTAAAATA
This sequence comes from Pteropus alecto, assembly GCF_000325575.1. Classification (NCBI taxonomy): domain Eukaryota; kingdom Metazoa; phylum Chordata; class Mammalia; order Chiroptera; family Pteropodidae; genus Pteropus; species Pteropus alecto. The sequence continues at coordinate 25,010,884 of NW_006442484.1, forward strand.
TAACTAAAAAGTAGAAAATGGCAAGTTAAAATACTAACAGTACTATCAGGAAAATGACAAAGGATATGAACAGACTGCTTACAGAAAAAGAAATGTAAATGGCTCTTAAGAATGTGAAAATTCCAACCTCACTCCTCATAAAAGAAAAGTGGATTTAAGTCACAATGAAATACTATCTGTCACCCATCCGAATTTCTAAATATCCCAATATTGAATATAATAGTCTTGGTGAGAGTGAAGGCATTGTTTTATGTTCCTGGTAGAATGTAAATTGGCACAAAGCATATGGAGGGTAATTGGCATTATCTGTAAACGTTAGAAAAATACCTTTTCCATTGACTTAGTTCATTACTTCTTATAATTTATTCACTGATCTATTTCTTTATGAAGTGACATATATACAGTTATTCTTTGTAATATTTAATAGCAAATGGAGAAACCAATTACTCATCTATATGGGACAAATTTAGCTAGATGATATCCAGAATGAAATATGCAGCTGTTAAAAACAAAAAAGGAATTTTGTTACTTATAAATCTTTAAGGTCTATTAATTTTTTAAATTACAACTGAATTATAATTAAAATTACAGTATTACAGTTGCAGAGCAGTATGTATAGGATGCTGCCTTTGTGGTTCAAAGATAGTGGAGAAAAGAATGTTTCTATATATATATGCTTACTTATGCAAAAAAAAATCACTGCAGGTATGCACAAGGAAATAATAACAATGCTGTCATTATCTCATGGGAAGGAATAAGAAATGGATAGATTGAGAACAGGAGTAGGAGAGAAATTTATGAAATATTCTAATCGTAAAAAATTATTAAAGGAAGTATATATATTAACTTTTTTAATTAAATGAATAAATTTTCATTCATTTTTTTTTTTAAGATGAAAGTGGGAGTTCCACCAAACCAAAGAAAGACTTTTATTTTGCTATTATATGAAGTACATCTGTTTTTCTTCCATTAGTTTAAAAAGCACCAACTAGAAGTCTTTGATTTCCACTACAGATCTGCTATCTTGTAGATCAGGGACCTTGGAAAAGACAGGGAGTTCCCTAGTCTATTCTTTTTTCCCATCTTTATTTTTTTAATTATATTTATTGAGGTGACATTGGTTAATAAAACTATATAGGTTTCATGTGTACAATGAAGTAATACATGATCTGTATATTTTATTCTGTGTTCACCCAAAGTCAAATCTCCTATCACCATATATTAGACCCCCTGAACCTTTATCTACTTTCCCCCTCTTCCCACTTTCCCTCTGATAACCACTAAACTGTTGTCTGTGTGTATAAGTTTTTGTTTGGCTTGTTCGTTTGTTGCTTTGTTTCATATTTCACATATGAGTGTAATCATATGGTTCTCAACTTTTTATGTCTGACTTATTTTGCTTATGATTATCTCAAGACCCATCTTATGAATGAAACTAGATTGCTATCTGTCATCATACACCAAAATTAACTCAGAATGGATCAAGGACCTAAATATAAGACTTGAAACAATAAATTGCATAGAAGAAAACAAAACTCGGGTATTAAACTCATGGACCTTGATTTTAGAGAATTTGACCTCAAAGGCAAGAGAAGTAATAGGAAAAATAAAAGAATGGGACAATCAAACTAAAAAACTTCTGCACAGCAAGAGAAACCATCAACAAAACAAAGAGGCAACCAACCGAATGAGAGAAGAAATTTACAAACAACGCCTTCAATAATAGGCCAATATCCAAAATATATAAAGAACTCCTACGACTCAACAACTTAAAAAGGGGCAGAGAACCTGAACAGACACTTCTCCCAAGACATGCAAATGACCAACAGACATGAAAAGATGCTTAACATCGCTTTTAGCGATGCAAATTAAAACCACAATAAGATACCTCCTCACACCTGTAAGAATGGCTATCATCAGCAGAACAAGTAACAAGTGTTGGTCGGAGAGGTTGTGAGGGGAAAAGGAACCCTCATATACTACTGGTGGGAATGTAAATTGGTATAGCCACTATGGAAAATCATATAGAGGTTCCTTTTATTTATTTATTTTTTAGGTGAGGCAACCCTTGGTTGACCTCACAGATTGCAAGGACCTTATCAGCTTACAATCCCTTATTTTTTTATTTTTTACGCCTACAGCACCTGGTCTTCCTAGGTGGTCTCCCATCCAAGTACTAACTAGGCCCAACCCTTCTGAGATCAGACAAGATTGGACTTGTTCAGGGTAGCATGGCTGTAGATTGGAGATTCCTTAAACAAAGCAGAATTACCATATAACCCAGCAATCCTTCCTCTGGGTATCTACCAAAAAAAAATTTGAACATTTATCTGTAAAGATATATGCACCCCAATGTTCATTGCAGTGTTGTTCACGGTGGCCAAGACATGGAAACAACTGAGTGACCTTCAATAGATGATTGGATAAAGAAGATGTGGTACATATATACAATGGAAGACTACTCAACCGGTAGAAAACATTTCTCAAATATTTATTGAGGGCCTACTTTGTACCAGGCACTGTTTTAGGTGCTTGGGGTCAGTGACGGAGATCCTAACCCTTATGGAGCTTACATGCTAGTGCTAGGAGACAGACAAAAAGTAATACATAATGTAGTATGTCAGAAGATAAGTTCTATAAAAAAATACACATAAAACAAGGTAAGTTAGATTGGCAGTGTCATTGGGATTAGAAGGAGGTGTTACAATATTAAATGGGATTATCAGAGTAGGTCTCACCAAGAGAGCAAATTTAAACTAAGACTAGAAAGAATCAAGGGATTTAGTCACATGGATATCTGAGGAAAAAGTGTTTCTAGCAGAGAGAACAACAAACATAGATGCATTGAGAGAGGAACATGTAAAATGTTTTAAAAGGAAGGGTTAGAGGGTGTGGCTTGAGGAGCAAGAAGGATAGTGGTAGAAGATGGGGACAGAAAGATAATGATGTCTGTTGGAATTTGGTTGTCTGTCTTAGCAGAGGAGTGGCAATATCTGACAGTTTTTCAAAAGCTTAGTCTGATTGGTGTTATTACAAAAGACTATTGGGAAGCAAGAGTAAAAGCTGGGAGATAATTTGGAAGTAATAATGTCTTAGACCAGAAGAATAGCAGTAGAAGTGATGAGGGAGTTGAAGTTTGAATGTAATTTGAAATTAAGTCAACTGGATCCATGAGATACTGTATGTGGTGTGTAAGGGAGAGAACTCGAGGAAGAGGAAGTGTGAACACGTTATCTAGGAAAATGGGAGAATGAATGGACTATGGAAATATACTATGATTGCCTGGGAGCATGAAGAGCCCACTGGAGTTCTTCACAAATTTAAACATGAGACCAGTCAGTATGGCTCTGGGTTTTTCTCCAGCTATATTCAGCTGCATGATATAGGCCTCATTTGATGTATAAAAAAATAGATCTCCAATATTATGAAAAGATGCCATTGTTAAATTTAAAAAGTGAGTAGCAAGACATTATACATAGAGAAAATATTTTCATTTGAATGATTTTTTTTAAAGGAGATACCTATATGTTTACTATATTTATACAAAATTTAAATGTTTTCCCACGTTTTAGCTAAAAAATGATTTTCTTACGATCATTCTAGACAATAAACGTGCATCAAATGATCCTGACTAAACCATGCCCGTTGTTTCTACTATATAACAGATAGCAAATATAATTGATTATGGAATTGAGGTGACAGGCAGGTAGTGACCATTTTAAAGACAGGAATGCATTTCAGAGTCCTTAATTATTTAATCTTTTTTAAAATTTAGCTTAGATTATGCAGTTTTAAAAAATAAACATGGAACTTAATTTTGAACTTAATAAAGTATATATAAAATTGTTTATATGACTTGTCTGAATTTCTGAGCATTTGTTTACTTAAAATGCTTAAAAGTTTTAGTATGTGAGAACTTTATGAAACCATGAAACTAATGCTTATGCAATATCAGAAATTAGATAGATTAACCAGATTGAACATTTAGTGAACATAGCTGGTAAAAAACATAAAAAGAAAAAAGAGTTGGAAATGAAAAGAGTGAAATATCAAAGATGAATCAAACATATATAAAAGATGTGAATAATTAACCCATAAACAATAGCAAAGAGGGAATGTGTGATACATTTGCAAGCAATGAAAGGCATAGTATAGGAGACAAGAGTTGAAGACATTGATTGAATGAATGCACCACATGCCATCTGATAGAACATCTTCACTGATCCATTACCTGAATGTTCTGTAAAGCTGCTTCTAGGAAATACACACAAATTTGGAACAACTCAATAATGAGACTTTTTCATTCTGGGTACTAAATTACTACCTATACTTAGTGAGAGTAAATATGTAGTGTTCTGTATAGATCTCAGTCATTCAGTACAAGATTGTGTTTCATAATGAAGCATATGAATGAATAAGGATGCAATCTATTATTATAAGTATATGGTGATATGTTTCCATAGGTACGGTTAGTACCGGTCTATAATTGCAGTTCTAAAAGGCAAAAGGCTCTGAAATCCAAAAGTTTCTTTTCCCCTCAATACATTTCGATGGCAGAACCTAACTGACCTGGAAATATTAAGGGCTCACTTAATTTCATCACAAATTTAAAAGCTATTTATGACCACATATCAGAGAAGGGGTTAATATCCAATATATATAAAGAACTCATACAACTTAATAGCCCAAAGACAATCAGAATAAAAAATGGGCAGATGACCTGAATAATTGTTTTTCCAAAAAAGACATATACACAACTGGTACAGGAAAAGGTGCTCAACATCACGGAAATGCAAATCAAAACCACAAGATATCACCTTGCACTGTTGTCAAGAAGGTGAGAGATAAGTGCTGGTGAGAATGTGGAGAAAAGGGAAGGAGCCCTCATGCACTGTCAGTGGGATTGTAAGTTGGTACAGCTACTATGGAAAACAGTATGAAGGGTCCTCAAAAAATTAAAAATAGACCTACCATATAGTCCCATGTCTGCATATATATCCTACTTCTAGGTATATATCAGAAGGAAATGAAATCACTATCTCAAAAAGATGCCTGCATCTTCATGCTCATTGCAAAATTATTCACTATAGCCATGACATGGAATCAATCTAAGTGCCATCCAAGGATGGATAGATAAAGAAAATGTGATATATATATAAATATATATTTTTATATGTGTATATATTTGAGTATTATTCAGCCATAAGAAAAGGTAATCCTGCCATTTGTGACAACACAGATGGACCTTGAGGGAATTAAACTTAGTGAAATAAGTCAGAGAAAGACAAATACTGCATGATCTCACTTATATGTGTGATCTAAAAAGAAAAAAAAAAAGAAAAAAAGCCAAACTCATGGAAACAAAATAGAACTGGTGGTTGCCAGAGGCTGGGAAGTGGGGAAAATGGGGAGATTTTGGTCAAAGGGTACAAACTTAACAGTTATAAGATGAATAAATTCTCGGAATCTAATATTCAGCATGGTGCCTATAGTTACCAATACTGTATTATATACTTAAAAGTTTTTAAGAGAGTAGATCTTAAATGTTCTCACCACCCCACAAAAAAAAATTGTAATCAGGTGAGACAACAAATGTGTTAACCTTATTGTGGCAATCGTTTTGCAATATAAAACATGTAGCAAATCATCACGTTATACACTCTAAATTTACCAAACATTATATGTCAATTATATCTCAATAAAGCTGGGGGAAAAATAAAAGCTGTTTATGAATATTTGAAGTTATTTATGTTCTATATTTAAACCAAAGTGTGAATATTCATTACAGAAAAATTAGTGTATTTGATTATTAGCTGCTGTCCAGACACTACTGGTATTAGATAAAGTGCAGTAAATGCATCACATTACCTTTCTAAATCTGAAAATATCCAAATTCCTGAATACATTTGTTCCCAAGAGTTTCTAAGGTGTATAAAATTTATTTTTTAACCCTTCTATGCTCTTTGAATTTTACCATGATCATGAATTACTTTAATAAATAAAAAATGACTTTGAAATAAATTAGTTATGATCTACATGATAGTGAAAAAGTCAGTTTTTTGCTCTGTCTTGTGATTTTTAAGTGAGTAGAAGTCTAAACCAAGAATCCAGAGAAAGGGGGAGATTACTATCAACTGGAGTGGTTAGGATGGACTTTATGGAAAATTTGGGGCTTGGGCTAAGTCTCGAAATACGAGGCAGGTTTGGAGATTTGAGAAAGGCAGTGGAAGAGCAAACCAGAAGGAAAGATGACGTTAGGTGAAAATACATATGACATATACTTTGGTTGTTCTGGGCTTCTTCCTAATTGTACAAATCTGTTGATAGTTCCTATGTATAAGACTTGAAAATATTCTGCAATGGAGAATTAAGTTTAATAGAACTTTCTCCTTTCCTTATGCCACATTAGTTAATTGATTGTATATAGTTTACATTATCATGTAATTGTGAAGATGTAAAATAAGACACTGTACCATATTTTTGCTTCACCCAGATAACTAATAGGCTAAAATTATAAGACTTTTCATTTCTTCTTGTTGAAATGTATGACTGGAAACAATTTTGTGATCTTGCAACATACCTAATTCTTGTTTTCCATTTTTAGTTATCTCTTATTCTTTTTTTTAAAAAAAGTTGCCTGTAAACATCACTTGACTATTGCAATTCTGTTTGTAGATTCCTCTTGCCTATTTGATACTTATGTGGACTCTAGTCCTCAACTTTTCTCTTTAATTATTTTTACTAGAAAATTTAAAATTGAACTTTTAATAACAAAGCAAATATTTCTGTGAATTATGAAGTTAATATTGTCACCAAGTGCTACTGTTCTGTAAATTACCATAAAAAATTTTATTTGGAGCAAATTAAATTTTACTTAAGTATCTTCAGTTACATTCTAGATGGAATTTATTAGACATCTTTATATTTAATACAAATTTTTGCAAATCCAAATGTGATTTTAACTCTTATTATTACTTCTGTCTTTTCAATGGCATTAGCATAATATATTGTACCTTCTTCATTTGATTTTTCCATGAATTAGGTACTTGTTTTAATTACCTTCAAAAATTGATTGTCAACATAGCAGTCCATATAGCTGAATTTACTATACATATTTATTATATATTCTTGTGTTTTTCAAGATTTTTAGTTTCATATATTACTTAGTAATAAAAATATAAAATAAAAGCTGCTTATTAAGGAAGGCATTAATTTTTCATTGATTTTTAGTTCCACTAAAATTCTAATATGGACTTTAAAGTTAATAAATACTATTTGATTGTTGTGTCTTTACATGTTATCGTAATGTCATTTTCATTTCAAAGAGAAAAGTAAAGCCATAAAACTACTTATTTCCAGCTATAGGCATTAGCCAATTTCTTCATCCTAAACAAGACCCATAGACTGACTTTCATACAAATCAGTTGCTACTGGTACGTTATCTTCAAATATGCACCTTACCCATCATCCCTTTCTACCTTCAATATCAAGAGTGTACCATTTAGGAAAGACTGCTGAATTCTTTTTTCCTAATATTTCAAACATACCGCATTCTTTTACAAAGACTTCAGGAGATAGCAGGCTTTATAAAATGAGTGGAAAGCTCAGATTTTGCTAAATACCTAAATCAAAATATAGTTCATACTTTATATTAAGCTTTTTAATAATATTAATCTTATATTATGATCTTAAAAGTCCAAAACAAGAAAAGGGATTTTTTAATATTATTGTTGCGATTTACCACATGTTAGGGTAAATATCGGGATTTTCTTGATTTAGTTCACGGTCATGTACTCGAACGTAGTAATCATATTATTATGTTATATTTATAAACCACAATTTACTTATTTTACTTACATTGTTCAATGTAAATAAAACATAAATTATAAAAAATGATCTAGATGGTTAAGTAAACAGTGGTAAGAATCTTATCCCATTACAATTTTTTGTTTTTATGAATAGTAAAGAAAGTATTGGTTTCTTGCTCTATATATGTACTTCTTTTTGATTCTTCTAAATTTTCAGTTGTATGTTTATGATGTAAAACTTTTATATTTTATTATTCAGGCTCTAAAAATTGCTTTTAGGTAGTTTAAATATATGATAGTTATATATATTAATATATTATGCAGTTGTAAATTATATGTAGACATTCCCAATCACTGAAGTAAACTCCTCTCTTTACCCATTGCTGACTAGCTGTGATCTATCAGTAAAAGGGGTCGGTTAGCAAATCTTAATACCTGAATCATCAAGCCAATTTATGTATTTTAGTGAGTAATATCTTCAGCTCAAGCTTGCTGGAATATCAGTCTGGGACTCAAATGAATGGACATAGATTTTAATGGACTTTGCTGTCTCTTTTCTTCTTTCTTTTTTTCTCTGTACTTCATATATTACATGTTAAAACTTAAGGTTGTTCAAATTCAGACAGATTCTAGTTTCTCTATCCTTCTATTCTTCTATTTGAATTTTAAATTTTAAATTTTCTCCAGCTTCAAAAAACTGTTGTTCACAACGATCTTGTAGTGGTTTTGATTGATTTGTAAACATTCTCTATCTTAATTTAGAATGAACAGAATTTGGACTTTGGATTCAGAGAGAAAATTGCCAGATTAACTCTTTCTAATTATTTTCAGCATTTGTTTGGAATTTTTAATATTTATCATATCTTTGAAGTAAGGACATACTACAGGGTAACCCATGGTTATTCTATTATTTGATTCTTTTTCTACATTTCTTTACTTATCTATACTAATTATATGTGTTCCATGTTTAGATTTTTTTCTTGTGTATAGAATTTTTAATCTGAAATATCAGAAGAACTCTGATATTTAGGTAGATCATTCACAAACAGAAATATTTCCCTAGTATAATTCATCTAGCAGTTTATTTTAAATACCTTAGAAATTAAATTTTTTTGATAAAATGAGTCCTTTTTATAGAAAAAATTAATAACAGCTTTATTGAGATATAATTTATATTCTATAAAGTTCACAATTTTAAATTGTGCAACAGTGCTTTTTAGTATATTGATAGTGTTGTATAGCAATCAACACTTAATTCTAAACATTTTCATCAACCCAAAAGGAAACCTATACCCCTAGCAGTCACTCTCTATTCCTCTACTCTGAGCCCCTGACAACCACTAATTTTTCTCTTTATATATATTTGCCTACTCTAGTCATTTCCTATACATAAAATCTTATATGGCTTTTTATGTCTGGCTTCTTTGACTAAGCATAATGTTTTCAATGTTCATCCATGTTGTAGCATATGTCAGAATTCCATTCATTTTAATGGCCAAATAATATTCCATTGTATGGATATCCTACATTTTGTGTACCTATTCATCAATTTATGAGTCCATTCTTTTAGAATCAGTTATCAGTCTTCTGTGACAAGAAGCCTGAAATTATTGTTTGGTACAAAGCAGTCTGTGACCTATGTTTTAAATATTAAAAACTTATATTTAAAAAAATGCTTTTATGTTTAATAGTTTTAATGGATTTAAACTTACCTTTTAAAACTTTTTAAGTTTCTTAAATCCAAAATACATCTGGCTCCAAAAAGTTTGGGATGAGGGATTGTATATAACATCTTGAAATTAAGAGGAAAGAAGAATTCGGTCATCTATGGGGATATTCAGTTTATCCTTTTTTCGAGGTAAACATTCACTAGACTCTGCTTACCTTCTCCTTATATAAATACACGGCATCCTTACTGACAATAATTTTAAGTATTTGTCTTACTTCCCTCATAGAATTGGTCAGTATGCCCCATGGATTCTACCTTATTAATATCTCTCATTAATTCCCTCTTTTCTGTTCTCACCACCAGGAACTGAGTTAATTTTTGTTCTACATTATAGTGTAGCAGCAGCAGCTTTACACTTTTGAGCAGCTTACTTTACATCTATTAAAGAAGTTATCTAATTGTATTATCTCTTTTCTAGCCACTGGCTGTGAGCTCCTTGAAAGCAGGAACTGTCATTTATCTCTTGACTTTTTTTCTACAGTGGCTGGCAAAGAGTTTGTACTCATCTGTTGCCGAAAAGATAATGAATGAATGAGTAGAATGAATAATTGTTATCACTTTTTTTTTCTATTTTTTGGAATAGTTGTTTCTCAACCTTTTTTTAATAGATAAACCTTAAAATTTTCCAAAAAGATGTCATTGTTTTTGAACACAAAAATGTCAGGAAACTATTGTTAAAAATTGTATCATAACACAAAGTTTATGAATAAGATTGCAAATTAAGGATAATTGGACCTCTATAATGGACATTCAGAGAAATAACTTATCTCTAAATATCAGTTGCAAAAACATACATATTTAGAATACTGTTTGTAATCACAAGAATTGGCAAGATGTGGTTATTTGAAACAGAAGCAGTCATTTATAAGGGGAGAACAGATAGAATAAAAAACACTAGGGTAAATGTAAAGACAATGAGATGAATAAGGTTAAAAATGACTAAAGAAAATTAAAATTAAAAAAATAATTTCACATTTTCAGTTCTTGTCAGTAAAAACAGAATTGACCCCCAGGAAATCATTTTAATGAACTAGAGGGGTAAAAATTAGAAATTCTCACAGAATTCAGAGAAAAAGTCAAAAAAATTAAAACAATGCAAGAGAAGATGGAAGCTATGGAAATAAACAACAACACTCCAATATAAGGTTTAGACATATTTCTAAGGAATAAATGATAAAAAGTCAAAATAGAAGCACTGGTAGAAGACAATATTAAAAGTTTTTTTCTGATTAAAGGTAGACTTTATATTTTACATATATATGTGTGTGTATATATATGTATATATAAGAAAACATATATATTTTAAACCTTGAAAGAATGGGTGAGTTACAAAGGGAAAATAAATTTGGATCATAAAGTTTATTTTAAATATAATCTTACATTTATTATGTATAATAGAGACATTTAAAACATACTATAGAATGATCCCTAAAAGTATAGTCTTTCAAATGAGACATTTAAACTTTTTTCACTTCTGGTAAGTGACCTGTTTAATTTACTTTAAATTAGAGTTAGGGGGAATCATTTGACAACAGTAAATATAAAATTTAGACAATATTTTAAATAATATTTGAGGCCAATTGAGTATTTAAATGTGTATTGAAAAATAAGTTACAGCATCAAGTGTGGTTCAAAACTGCCTTTATGATCTTTTGGAGTTCTTTGTATTTTATGCTGTTTTAATTTCTAAATAGATAATTTTGCATAAGAAAATTCTGGATACAATCATCATATGCTTTTAATTATGACTTTTAAAGTGTTTGAGACTTCTAGGGGTTCCTTTTGATTAGATAAATGCAACTTATAGATTTGATGATGGTCGTCTTAAGGCAAATTTACAGTCTGCATAGGATTTTTAAGCTTCTCATGAATTATATCACCAGAAGTTTCTTTGTGCTTGCTCTCTTTAACCATCAATCAATGTGACAGTAAATTTTAAAATGTAGGACTGATAGTTAAGAAACTCGAACCTCTATAACAATCTCAAACACTATGGTGTCAAAGAGGTAATTTAAGAGACCAGCTGACTGAGTGGCTGAGATATAAGTATGCTTCTCAGGCCCCTAAGATACTCATTTAGATGCCTTGGGTGCTCTCAGATCATTCCTTTTTAAAAGGAAGAAATATTTATATAACTATGCAGTTATTAAATTTTTTAATTACACTTTTAAACAGATGTCATTTTTGCCTTAGAAAACTCTTTGACCTTCTGTATCCAGGCTCAACAAATGTTTTCCATAAAAACCCAGATAGTAAATATTTTAAGCTTTGCTGGCTGGCAGGTTTCTGGAACTACTCAGCTCTGCTGTTGAGGTGTGAAAGAATTCATAGATAATACATGAACAAATGAGCATGGCTGTGTTCCAGTTTTATGGACACTGAAATTTGAATTTCATGTTATTTTCAGGTGTCATAATTTTGTTAATGCTTTTTGAACCATTTTAAAATGTAAATACCATTCTTAACTTGGGTGCCATACAAAAACAGGTGGCAGACTGGATTTGTTCTGCTAGCTGAACTTTGCCAACCCCTGCTATAGATAGTTAAATCTACTGGTTGGGAAAATCTGCTTTAATAATACATTCTTAAGTTCCTCCACTACCTATTCTGCCACACTGTTCCAAAATTCTTACTGATTGTGCTTATGCCTGCTGACAAAAAAAATGTTCAATTTGTTATTAACAGCTTCGTTGTGACCCCAATAATGTTGCTACTTTGTCCCGCCTCACAAGTAGCTCACAGAAGTAAATAAAAAAATTTTTTTAGCACTGTCGGCTATAAAACTAATTGTCTTTTGTTAGATGATCTAGTGTAGTATAATGCAACTGCGGAACTTGGAAACCAGGCTGTACCTGGTTCTGCCACTATTCATAGTAGTTGAGTTTCTCAAACCTCTGATGCTCCATTTTTTCTCCTCATCTGGAAGAAGTATTAAGAGATTATATTGTAATAATAAATATGAAATCACTAGTAAAGTAAAAAATATAACATTGTGGTGATTGTTGCACTTTATTATTTACTCTTCCATATGATTTCTGGCAGGGCTCCCTATTAATGCTGAAATATCCTTCTTGAAGATTAGATATAGATTAAGGATTGCATATAAACTTTCTCCAGGCATTTTGCCTCCATGCACCCACACTTTTAAGCTGCTCTTAAATTCCTCACTATACAGATGTACCAAGTCCATATATTCTTTCTTATCACTACTCTATGAAGGCACAGACTTTGTCTGTTCTGTCCCTGCTCTCCAGTACCCAAAACAATGTCTGGAATGTATTTGGGTACTGACTGAATAAATAGTTCTGAGTGAATCAGTGACACGAGTAATCCCATATGTTCACTTGCCTTTCATTATCAAAAGGAATATAAAAAGCTTATTATAAATAAAATGTTTTTAAATACATAAAATATGTAAGATTACAAAGGAAATCTACTTTATTCAGCTCTACTAAAATATAGTTCTATCCACAAATCCGTTAGTATCCATAGACTCCAGTTTTTAAAATATGGAAAAATTTTTGCTACTATCAGAGGACATTGATCCATAACTATAAATTGTAAAATTACATTAATAGGATCAAAAACAAATGCAACCTTTATTTGGTCTCTTTAAGTACTCCTTCCCCTACACTTTGAAATTATATCAAAAAGAGCAGTGAATTTTTTAAAAGCCTATTTTGGTTAAATTTCTTTTGGTTGCAACAAGGAAAAAACAGATTTTGGCAAGCTTATTCAAAAGGGGCATTTGTCTGGGAAGATGCTGGAGTGTCTCATGGAATTGACAGGTGGAAGGAAAGGACCAAAGTTAGCTCTAGGGATTTCAGCATTATCCAGAGTAGAGCCATTAATGAAGGTCTCAGTCATGTGTCCGAATTTCAAAATACTAAAAGAGAAACCTGATCGATCCAGCTTTGATCACAGATGCGTGCTTCAGTTGGTCAGCCAAAGTCAGAAGTAGAATCATGTAGTAGAGCTATCTGCACTGAGGGCCACTGTTTGGAGTCCGGGAAGCTGGGAAACTACCTCGAGAAATATGTAGTCTTAATGATCTGACTCCAGAAAACAACATTTATTTATATTTATTAATGTCTCAAGATGAAACATTTCACTTGAAGCTGCAAGACATCTTTGTCCATTGACACTTAGACTATATTTACAATTATGAATTTTAATATGTGTCAGATCACCTACTGCCATATGAATAAATGGCTTTATGTCATATAAGACTGCCAATATAATGTAGTGACAATATAGCATAAGGGTTAAGAGGGTAGACCTTGGGGCCAGTCTTGCATGGCTTCTGCCCTACCACTTAACTAGCTGTGAAAGTTTTGACAAATTACTCAATCTCTGATCCTCCTTTTCATTATCTGTAAAAAAGAGGTTTATCAGTGAGATTTTTCTGCGGTACAATCACCAGACGATCTCACTGTTATACCACAATAAGCCTTTAGTTTTTGATCAGCAGTCTGTGGGTAAGTAGGAATAGATCTGATCTAGGCTGGGCTCAACTAGACATGGTTCCAAGTGGAGGATGGGTCTAAGTCTGTGCCACATGTCTCTCATCTTCTTTGGACCTACAGCTACCTGAAGAACTTTTTCTCAGAGTAAAATGCAGGATATAGCAAGGGAGAAACCAAACTGCTAAAGCATATTTTAAGGCTTTGCTTGTGTAATGTCTGCTTTTATTCCATTTTATCAAAGAAAGTCACATGGCCAAGTCCACAGCCAAAGATCGGAGAGGTATAAATGTACCTTCCATGGACATGTGGTGAGGAAAGGGAAGAGCGACCCAGTCTACCACAGTACATAGTATTAGTACCTATCTAGTAGAGTTGCTGTAAGTTTAATATATGTAAAGCGTTTTAAATAGTGCCTGGCACATAGTAAATGCTCAATAAATGTTATTATTAAGCATACTCTTTTGCAGAAACTAACACAAAAGTTTAGTATTGTTTATCTGTAACATAAAATACATATTTGGCAAATGTGTCACTTCATTGGAGTTAAACAGCCATGCTTAAATTTAATTAAAAACAAATCTCTAATTCTAAAATTGTAGATTAGATGAACAAGAATATGGATCTTTCAGTCTGACCAGCGAGCTTCTGGGATAGAGTGGTTCCTGACACAATTATTTAACTATTAGTAAAATCATAGATTAAAGGTCGAGTTTTACCTTCTCATTTTACAGATAATGAATTGAGCCAAGAATGGTGAGATATCTAAATTGAAAAGAAAGAGCTAGATGGATGAATGATAAATAGATAAGTAGTTAAAAATGGAAATGCAAGGAAGCAAACCTAGATCTCTAGAATTCTAGGTGAGAGCTCTTCACACTATATCTAAATGCTGTGCATCATATTTTTTCTTTCAGTGAATTTTAAAAGAAAAAATAATTTTAAGAAGCTTTTAAAATAATTTTTTCAACTAATCCTTCGATTGAGAAGAATTATTGTAACAAAGAATATACTCATACTGTAAACAGAACAAAAACAACTAATCCTTAACAGAAGCCTTCACTCATCCATTTAACTTTTGAGTACTTAATATGTGTTAAGCACTGCAAAAAAAAAAAAACAGCAAAAAAAATCTCTTATCTTGTGAGCATACATTATAGAGAAACAAATAATGTATAGTATATTCTACAATCCCTTATCTGCAATTCCAAATCAAAAAGCTCTGAAACTGAATGTTTGCTACTCATACAGTAGTAAAACCTAACCTAAATCTTAATTCATTTAGTTGTAAAACTGCGAGGCTATTTATTTCTTGTTAAATAACACTTAGAATGTATACATCTTTTGCTATAGATATTAACATTTTATTTCAGAATGCTTTCCTAGGAGCTCCAGTGGCTCAATCGGTTAGCGTGGGGTACTTATACAGGGTGCTTTCCCAGACTTCTCATGTTGAGAGGCGAGAGGATGCATATTCTATAATTACAGTACGTTTACCATATTACCTTTAAAAGCTCAAATAATTCCCAAATACATCTGGCTCCCTTGGGATTGTGTTTGGCTGTATATATCCAGAAATTATAAATACTATGAATGGAAATGAAGCAGATAAGGGTATTAGGGCCAGTAGGGACAGGGATGGGGTTGGTAGGTGAGGAAGTTGTTTAGAATAGTGAGAGAAGACTGGGAGGTGACATTTGAGCAGATTCTAAAACAAGCAATGGAACTCTCAAGGGAGAGGAAAGTGGTCCAGTTGTTGGGAACAGACTTGTGGCTGTCTGGGGAAGTGTTCCAGTCCGAGAGACCAAGGTCAAAGACCTAAACCAAAAGTGTGTTTAGCATATTTGAGGAAGAATGACAAGGCTGCAAGGCTGTAGAATACCAACAAAGGGAAGAGTGATCAAATAGGCTGTTAGAGGTAACCAGGGGCCCAGTCATCTAAGGCAAGATAAGGCCATTGGATATTATCTTAAATGTTATGGGATGTCTTTGAAGGGTTTGACCAAGGATATATCTAAAATCCAATTTTCTTTTTTAACATTTCACTCTGTTGCTATATGGGTAATATGTTGTTATAGTAGTAAGGATTGAGAAAAATAAATGACCATGACTGGATGAAATTCAGAAATTTTATGGTCTCTGGTCATTTTTAGTAAAATAATTTCTTAATCATACTTTAAAAAAATATATCTCTTAGATATCCATCGAGCAGATGCTATGCTTTGAATTAGTAATCTAAATAATAAAGTATCATGTTTGTTGTTCTAGATTTTTCTCTAAGCATTACAGCTGAGAAATTAGCTTGGGCATGATAATTTTCTTCCTGATCACTCTCCCTCTTCCAGAGATTCTTCTCTTTTACCTACTGGACAACAGCTAGAGGAAAGAGCCCTGAGCTTGTAGTAGTAAGAACTGGTTTCTTATGGAGGCTCTGCCACTAATTGGTTCTCATATTGGTTGAGTTAATTTCTCTGGATTTCATTTTCTTATAGTGTAAAATACTCGGGATTGAGTCATCTGATATAGCTATTTCTTAACTGTAGACATAAATTTAGCAAGTCCTGTGCGTAAGACTAAAATTCTATGATTCTTAATGAGACCTAATAAAAATTTCAAAATGTCCTTAAATATGAATCTGAAGAAATGTAGAATAACTGGCTATCTGTTCAAAAATGGTAAATTTTCCCTTATTTCCTTTTTAACAGGACCAAGGAAATAAATACCAGAAGCCAAGAGCACAGAATATTTCCTTCATCAATTCATAGACTCCTGATATTTCTCTAATTCCATCAATACAAAGGAATGACCACCCTGACAGATGGCCACAAAGGATGTCAACAATTTTTTGGAGGCAAGCAATGAAATATTTGTGCCATGAGTTTTCTATTTCTAAGTATGTAGAAACAAATAGAATTATATTTTAATGAAAAAAAAGTATTTATAATATAGCAATTTATAAAAGCATAGCTAAGCTATTTCTCCCTTATTTTTTTTTTTCCCGAGCATTGTTGCATGTGAAAAATTACATTATGCTAAGCTGCTTTTGCCCTTACCTGAAGTATTTCATGGTGTAGGGACATGTTTCACCCTTAAATACAAGATAAAAATTTAAATAACAGAAATTAAATACCCATGTTTGAAAACAGGGCTCTTTGTAGCTATCTTGGACACACATATTCATATAGCTACAAATACTGAATAGTTTGAGAAGTTAGAATTACTTTCTACTTATTTTAATATTATCCATAGAATTTATTATTTTTGGTTTTAATTTCTGCATTTTTTCTCACTTGTTTTTAACAAGTTTCTAAAATGTTCCAAAATCTTGGGAAATTGCTCCTTTACATCCTTCACAGCTTTATATTTTGTGAGAATTTTACATCAGAAGATCCCATTGAATTTTTAGTTACTTTCATAGCTGCTCTTACTTTTCCTGGAATAACAATCAGTCAAGGATTGTGGACCACAGTGCCATCTTCAAAATTAAAATTAATTACTTTAACCTTTAAAAGGAAAGTTTACCTGGAATGAAATTATTTTAAAGGAAAAAAAAATTATAAATATAAGGAATCTGCCTTCTCCACCTTCATCAAAAATAAAAACTTAAGTAGATGAATATAAAATGAAATAAACTCATAAAAATTTAAGTAGAATGCACTAAAATTGAATTTTGCAAAGCATATTATATAAGCAGAGAAACTACAGATTTGCTCAGAATTTTTTATTTAATGTTAATTCAACTCTTAGGACTAAGGTTATCCAGCAAATGAGTCGGCTTTTTAAGTTGTACATTGAGGAATGCTTTCTAAGTGAAGGAGATCATAAATGTTTAAAAAGCCCAGTGTAGAACTTCTGAATTTTCTTTCAGTAACTAGAATCAAAATTAATATTTGCTTTTCTGTTGGGGAAAATTTCATCTAATTACATTCAAATTATTCTGCAACTTTTGGACAGCAAATCCTGATCACCAAAGAAAAGAAAGCAGCTGTGTTGCCCTTGCCTCATAGTTATAAGAATAGCATTATTATGCAGTCATTGGGATTTATAGAACCATGGATGGTTATTCACTGGCTGCCTTTGTTAGAGACACACCTAACCTTTCTGAACTGCTGATAATGTATGCATTCTGTTTGTAAAGCTCTTCAAAAACATAGATTCCTCTGCTCCTTCAGCAAACCAGTTTAGTTTAACAGCTCAGGAGAAGGAAGTTCTTTCTTATAATGATTTGTACACATTTATTAAATGACTGTTTCTAAAACTTTTCTAAGAACTATACTTTGATCACGGTTTAAGTCTTTTCTTATTTTAATACAATTCACTTAACTATTTTTAGAAATAGTTAAAATAGACCATTGTTAAGTTAGTGGAAATAGTTCCCATAAACAATACTTCTCCATAAGCAACCTATTGTCAAATTTCTCTCTCTAATATTTCCTTTTTTAACTCATCCATGTATCATATCTTATTTTGATCTTAAGTTATTCTTTAACCACAGCAACATATCTTATGTCATTTAGCTCCAATTTATATTTATTCCACATTGAGAACCAGCCCTTTGTTCTCCTTGAATTTCATTCCATTTACGACCATGTCATTAATAAGCCACAGATATTTATAATTCTAGTAGAAAGTGCTGACTATTTTACTTATTTCCCATATTTTAAGAGATATTTTTAAATTATCATAGTAAAAACTTTTAGCAGTTAGAAAGGCAACATAGAACATAGAACATATGACTTATAGGTATGACAGATTCATAGAACAAATTAAGACAAACTGATAAACGGCAGCTGTGCCACATCCACCAGCTGTGTGACCTTGGGCAAATTATTGATTCTCTTTAACCCATAATTTGTACGTCTTTAAAATTTGAATGATGATAATAATATAATTGTAAGGATTAAATGGTATAGAAAATATAAGTAAAAAGTTTAGATATTTAGCACTTGCCTATCACATAATTTCAATAAATAGGTGAGGTAGTTATTCTACTTTCTGCAAAATGATCGAAAGCAGGTTTTGTCATACTAAGTGCATTGCTTGCAAAATAAATAATGGATTTGTCCATTATACTCATACTAAATTTGTTTTACGTTATTATGTCTATTGTACCGATACTGAATTTTGTTCACATTGACATTTCCCAAAGAGCAGTTTAAAAGTTTATGCTTAAATTAACATGTGAAAATGCAGTTTACCCAGAAATCATGGTTAAAAACATAGTTGTTAAAACAAGCATTGTTAACCTTTGAGTTTCATGAAAACCATGTATATTCCAAATATTTCAAGAAATTTTATTTGTGTGTTCATGGACTCACAGCCTTTTCTAAAATTTTAACTTTATAACAACCACTATCATTTGGAGAACTATTCTATGTGCAAAGCAGAGAGAGCTCAAGAATTTTCTTCTTGGGATTAAATATTTTTTATATATATTTTGATCAGATGTTTGTTTATGTGGGAAACTGATTTGATATTTCCACTAGAAAAATAAAAATTAGCAGACAATTCGGTTCTCTTTATTAGCTTCCTAGGTCTACTGTAATAAATTATCACAAACTGCATGGTTTAAATTAACAAAAATTTATTCTCCCAAAGTTTCTGAAATCAGGTTGTCCTCAGGGACGTACCCTTTGAAGGCCCTAGGGGAAAATCTATTCCATGCCTTTCTCTTAGCTTCAGGTGCTGCCAGCGATCCTTGGCATTCCTTGGCTTATAGCCGCCTTCACTTTCTTCTCTGCCTCCCTCATCGCCTGGTTTTCTCCCTCTGTCTCTTCTCTTCTTATAAGGACATGGCCATATTGGATTGAGGCTCACCCTAATTCAGCGTGACCTCATTTTAACTTGATTACATCTACAAAGACCCTATTTCCAAGTAAGGTCATATTCATCCATGTCAAAGGTTAGGATTTGAATATATATTTTATTTGGGGTATAGGGGAGACACAATTCAACTGATAACACTGTCTTTTCTATTTCTATATAGATACTAATTTTAAACATAATTATCTTCTAGAAAAGTGATGATTTTACTTGTGATGATATATGATCTATGAGTAGATGTACATGTTTTGCTTATAATGATTTGGCAGTACCGTTTCTTGAACAGTTTCTTGATAATACTGTTTCCCATTAACTCAATAGCTCTATTTTTTAAAATTATAGAACAATAGCTATTATGTTGTTTGTGTACTTGAGATCAGAGCTCAAATAATAGGGTTACATTTTTATGATCAAAGGCTTGTATCCATATTACATGTATCAGCAAATGAAAGACATTAGAGATAGTATGTCATTTGCATTTTTAATTATATTACGAGTTATCCTTTATAAATTAACTGAGAAAGTTCTTCCTTTGCTCTACTTGATTCAAAACAGGGCTACTTTTTATTTTCCTGAGGAAGAAATTCATTTTAAATTAAAATTAAGAAAAATTGTTTACCTTTCAAAATGAACTATATATTTTTAACTTTAATTCTTCTAATATATAACTTGGTATGTAGGTATATGGATCATGAGTACATTTTTATCATATCTTTCTTAGGGTCATCTCCCATATATTTAGACAATTGTCACAGATTTTTCATGTAATAAAACTTACACAGTGTGTACACTCTTATTTCAACACTTCAATAAAAGGATTTTATGTGTATTTTCTTCTCTGAGTTTCTGAAAAGGAAGGGAGGTAAAGCATTATAAAATTCTGTTGTGGGGTCCTTATGTTTTCCATTCTTGCATGAAACACATAAAATTGCCAAAACATACTTTTCATGCAGGTAAAACCTGCTTCAAATTATTCTTCGCATATAATAGTCACTCAATAAATGTTTGTAAAATGAATGAAGAAAATTGTAATTAGCCTCTCTGCTTATAGGCAGCATCCAGAAGGAGTGCTAATTGAAGGTAAGGCAATTCTGAAGCTAACTCAGTTATATACCTTCATGTTAAATATTTCCCTTAAGTTTAATATAAAACATAAACAGATAGGAGCTAGAGAGTTTATAATGCTGGAAAATGGAGATATATTTATTTCCCAGAATTTTTCAAAAAACTAAAGAATTTCAGGCTTTGGTTTATATTTTTACTTCATTTTCCAAATGAAGGTTAAAACTCTGAGTAAAAAACATAAAGTACATTGTTAAATGAACAGTTGACAATGTATTTTGATTGGAATTTGGTTTTCTAAACTATGAATCAAATTACTAGAGAAGTGGTTTCTCGCTCCGGCTGTTTTCCATGGGGAGGTTTTTAAAAACATAGATGTTTTAGCCCTATCTCTACTGATTAATCTCAGTTCTTCCAATGATTAGCTGTGTGATTTTGAGTATTATTTAGTCTTGAATCAGATTCTCTGGGAGTGGAGATGATACAAGAGTAGTGGATTTTTGATAAGACTGTGTCTCACAGAAATTAGAAATAAATGTTTACTTAGAGATGTGCCGATCTAATTAGGAAAACTTTGAACTGAAAAATAAGAGATTTAGGGAGATACATAC
This sequence comes from Pteropus alecto, assembly GCF_000325575.1. NCBI lineage: Eukaryota > Metazoa > Chordata > Mammalia > Chiroptera > Pteropodidae > Pteropus > Pteropus alecto. The sequence goes on from NW_006442484.1 coordinate 25,032,380, forward strand.
GCAAATTAAGCAATAATTTGCATATTTATAGACTTTATAGTATGAAGTGCATTAGTAACAGTGAAGTAAATACTCTGTGTTACTGGTAAAAATATCTAGGGAAAATGTTAAGAAATTGTACTTTTGCCTCAAAGGTATACATTCCAAGCCCCAGGGTATGTTTCAAATTGGAATGAATTGATTTCTTAGGTGGTGAATTTAACATCAATACAGTGTTCTCATGAGTGTAAACAACCATTTTGTAGAAGTATGACAGTGTTAGTTATGGTGGTGATTGGGGATAGGATGGGGATGGCTTATGGAATTCTTATGGATTGGAAAACCTCTAATATGCTATGTTTGTAAATAATTGACAGTCCTTTCTTTGCATTTAGTTATTCGTCTATACATTTTGAAAACTTCCATGTGCCAGACACCATACTGGAAGATAAATTTATGGGTATGAAGAAAAATAGAATACACTAGGTTTGATAATTGCTACAATATAATATCATGGAGGCAATTAAATGACATAATTGTATTTCATTTATGCATGTGTTGGTTGTTTCTATTACCATTTAGGAACTAATGTAAACATATGAAGTAAGAATTCCAGTGTACTTAAATGTTCAGAAAGAAATGGCATTAGAAAAGATTTCATCTTGATACAGTATCTTTGAAGACAATCTTCTTGAAAACACTATATAATATTCAATGTTATATCTGAGCATGCCACTGATGAAGCTGCTTTTGATGCTACTATTGGTATTATTAATAGGCAGCATCTTGAAGAGGGAGGCCAGTTTCCTGGAAGAAAAAAACTGCTGAGGATAGAGAGAAGCAGCATTCATAAGAGAAAGGATGAGTGTAGTGGATCTTAGAGGATGCAATTCAGTTGATTCTGGAGCCCTAGAAGGAGTGAAGGGAAAGGAATTCGTAGAGAAAACTCTCTAATTCTGACTTTAACGAAGCAAAATGAGAAGAACAGTAATTAATTTTTTCCTGCTGTATATTTCTAAAAGCAATTTAAGAATAAGCGAAAATTGAGCTATCTTTTTTTACTTAACTTCTCTTACTCTAGAGTTTTACTGCTTCTTGTTTTACTGAGTGTTAGTGAGTCACTCTCTTTTTCAAAATGTTTTAATTCCATAATAGAATTCAACATGTAATACTGTCAGTGAGTAAAGAAAGGGACCAGAGAAATAAATATATATTGAGGATAACCATCAGCATATTACTACTGGTAGGGTTCTTCAGAAGTAAAGTGTTTATATTAGGTTTTGCTTTTGAATTATAAAAGCAATACATACTCATGGTTTTTAAAATCAGAAATTAGAAAAGTCTAAAAGTAAAATCTGAAACCATCCTGTTTCTACTTCTCAAAAGTAACTCCTATTAACTTTTTTTATGTATCGTTTCAGAAATCTTCTATCCATATACAAGTGTATATGTACACAAACATGTGACACACACATATACAAACATACACACATGCATATTCTTTTATATGCTTTTTTTTTTTTTTTTAACATAAATGCAGCAGATCCATTGTTCTTTGCTAGTGGCTTTTCCACTGTTTGTCTCTTTATTATTGATTTCTAAGAGCTCTTTGTATGCTAATAAAAGCACCTTTTTTCATGTGTTCCAAATGTTTTTCTGTAGTTTAATTTGCCCTTCAACTTGGTTTATGGTAGTTTCCTTTTCCTATACTGAAATTTTAAATTTCAGTGTAATCAAATAATCAGTCTTTTCTATTATGGCTTCTAGAGTTTTATGTCCAAGATGATAAAATACATAACACCATTTTTTCTTTCCTACCATCATGGCTTAATTTTTGTCAAGGGGCTTTATCGTTACAGCAGTTTTAGGTTCACAGCAAAATTAAAAGGAAGGTACACAGATTTCCCCATAGCCCCCGGCCCCAAATATGCATAGTCTCCCCCATTATCAATATCCCCACCACAATGGTACATTTATTATAATTGATGAACCTACATTAACACATTATCACCTAGAGCCTACAGTTTACAGTTAGGGTTCACTACCGGTGTTGTACATTTTATTGGTTTGGACAAATGTATAATGACATGTATCCACTATCATAGTATCATACACAGTATTTTTATGGCCTTAAAAATCCTCTATAATTTGCCTATTAATTCCCTCCTAAATTTTTTAATAAAAATTTTTGTGTTTAAATCTTTAAATCACCTGGAATTTTGTTAATGCCCTAGCAGCTTTTATTGAATAATCTATTCTTAAAATGTCACCTTTATCATAGATTAAAATCTTAAGTATATTAGAGTGTTTTTCAGGATTCTTTATTATACAAATTTCTATTTGTCTATTCCTTCTGTAGAACTAAATTATTACTTTACAATGTTTTTAATATCTGAAAGAACTAGTTCCCTCTTACTCCTTTTTTTCAAAAATTTCCTAGATAATTACATGCTTTTACCAGATGAACTTTGATATTATCTTTCAAGTTCTCAAAATAAAAAATTCCTATTAGTACTTTAATTGGAATATTATTAAAATAATGGATTAAACTAGGCAGAATAAGAAATCTTAGAATAGTGATTGTATCTGTCCTGAAAACAAATTGCATGTCTTACAGAAATCTTGCTTTTATTCTGAGTTATTTGTTTTTGTCATATTTTTCATATTAAATGGATTTGTTTCTAGTTTTTATTTTATAATTGCATATGGTTAATATTTAGGACAATCATTGATTTCCATATACTAATTCTATAACTAGCTACCTTTCTAAATTTTTTTTGGTTTTTCCATTGATTTTCTTGGGTTTCTCAAGTATACATGCATGTCATCATGGAAATAAGGATATAATTGTTTAATCCTTTTTCCTCCAGGTTTATTGAGATATAATTAACATAAAACATATGTAAGTTTAAGGTATACAATGTGATAATTTAATATATGTACATATTGTGAATGATTACCACAATAAGGTTAATTAACACATTTGTCATCTCAAATAGTTACCTTTTGTGTATACATGCATGTGTGTGCGTGTGTGTATGTATGTGTGGTGAGAGCTTTTAAGATCTGTTCTCTTAGCAACTTCCAGGTATACAATACAGTATTGTTAACTATAATCACTGTACATTAGATCCCTAAAACTTATTCATCTTATATTATAACTGTTAGTTTGTACCCTTTTACTGCCTTCACCCGTTTTCTCCTTTACCACCCCACCCTCAGCCACCACCAATCTACCCTCTGTTTCTATGAGTTCAGGTTTTTTTTTTTGATTCCATAGATAATTGAGATCTACAGTATGTATCTTTCTCTGACTTATTTCACTTGGCATAATGCCCTCAAGTTTCATCTATGTTGTCACAAATAGCATTTTTTTTTTCTTTCTCATAGCCGATTCATATATATAATTCATTCATGCGCTGATGGACATTTATGTTGTTTCTATATTTTAGCTATTGTAAATAATGCTGCAGTCGATATGGGGTGCAGATAACCCTCAGATAACGATTTCTTTTTCTTCAGATATATACCCAGTAGTAGGGTTGCTGGGTTATCCCGTAGTTCTATTTTTAATTTTTGGAGGAAACTCCATATTATTTTACATAATGACTGTACCTATTTATATTACCACTGGCAGTGCACAAGTGTTCTCTTTCCTCTACATCCTTGCCAGCACTTTTTGATAATAGCCATTTTAACAGGTGTGATATGATATCTCATTGTGTTTTTGATGTGTATTTCCCTGACGAATAGTGATGTTGAGCACTTTTTCATGTACCTGTTGTCCATTTGTGTATCCTTTTAGGAAAAGAGTCTATTCAAGTCTTTTGCTCATTTTTAAAATCAGATATTTTCTTTTGCTATTGAGTTGTATGAGTTCTTTATTTGTTTTGGATATTAACCCCTTATCAGATATGTAATTTGCATATATTTTCTCCCATTCTTTTGGTTGCCTTTTCGTTGATCTTTTTTTTTTTTTTTGCTAAGTAGAAGCTTGTTTAATGTATCCCACTGAATTATTTTTGCTTTTTTTCCTTAATGTCATATCCAAAAAGAAATCATTGCCAAGACCAATGTGAAGGAGCTTTTGTCCTATGTTTTATGGTTTCAGGTCCTACATTTAATATTTAATCCAATTCAAGTTAATTTTAATGAGTGGTATGAGATTAGGGACCAATTTTGTTCTTTTGTATGTAGTAGTTTTCCCATCACCCTTTAAACTTTCTTTTTCCCATTGAATTTTTTTGACTCTCATGTCAACTTGGTCCCTTGTTGACCTTATGCATGTATTTCTTTTTCGGCTCTTGATTCTTCCTCATTGGTCTGTGTGTCTGTTTTAATGCCAATAGCATACTATTTTGATTACTATAGTAGTACAGTATAAATCAGAAAGCCTTATGCCTCTAGCTTTGTTCTTTCTCAAGATTGTATTGGCTATTTTGGATCTTCTGTGTTTCCATATGAATTTTATGATGTTTTTTCTACCTGTAAAAAATGTCATTAGAATTTTGATAGGGGTTGCATTGAATATAGATAGCTTTTGGCAGTATAGACATTTTAACAATATTGATTCTTCAACTTCATGAACGTGAGATGTCTTTCCACCTATTTGTGTCATTCATTTTCTCTCATCAGTGTCTTACAGTTTTCAGTGTACAGATCTTTTACCTTCTTTGTTAAATTTATTCCTAAGTATTTTGTTCTTTTTAATGCTATTTCAAATATGATTGTTTTATTTGTTCTTCAGATTGTTCATTGTTAATCAATAGAAATACAACTTATTTTTGTATATTGATTTGTTCCTGCAATTTTACTGGATTCATTTATGAGTTTTAACAGTTTTTTGGTAAAGTGTTTAGGTTTTTCTCTATAAAAGATCATATCATCTGCAAACAGAGACAGTTTTACTTCTTCCTTTCAGATTTAGATGCCTTTTTTTTTCTTGCCTGATTGCTTTCAACATAAACATCAACATAATAGAGGCCATATATGACAGGCCCACAGCTCACATTATGATTAATGGTAAAGTTTGAAAGACTTCCATTACTATGTTCAGTAGGAATGGCAAGAGTGGGCACCCTTGTCTTGTTCCTTATCCTAGAGGGAAAGGTTTCAGCCTTTTACCATCAAACATAATGTTAGCTGTGGACTTGTCATATATGGCCTTTATTATGTTAAGGTTTTTGTTGAGAGTTATGAAAGGATGCTGGATTTTGTCAAATGCTTTTTTTTTTTTTTCATCTATTAAGATGATCATATGATTTCAATCTTCATTTTATTAGTGGAACATGTCATATTTATTGATTTGCATATATTGAATCATCCTTACATCCCAGGGATGAACCCCACTTGATCATGGTGTATGATTTTTAAATATACTGTTGAATTCAGTTTGCTAGTATTTTTTTTTTTTTGAGATTTTTGCATGTCTATTCAGGATTTTTGGACTCTAGTTTTCTTAAAGTATCCTTATTGGCTTTGACATTAGGGTAATGCTGGCCTTGTAAAATCAGTTAAGGAGTGTTTCTTTCTCTTCAATTTTTTGGAAGAGTTTGAGAGGGATTGATATTAATTCTTCTTTAAGGATCGATAGAATTCACCAGTGAAACCATCTACTCATAGGCTTTTGTCTGTTGGGAGATTACTAATTCAACCTCCTTAATCATTATTGGTCTGTTCAGATTTTCTATCTTCATGATTCAGTTTTGATAGATTGTATACATCTAGAAATGTATCCATTTTTCTAGGTTGTCCAATTTATTGGCATATTATTGTTCATAGTAGTCTCTTATTGTCCTTATATTTGTGGTTTTTATTGTATGTTGATCTTGTTTCTTTTCAAAATATTAACTTAATTTTGTTACTCATTTCTATTGTTTTCCTATTCTCTATTCCATTTATTTCTCTCAAATCTTTATTATTTCCTTCCTTGTGCTAGCTTTGGGCTTAGTTCTTTATCTAGTTCCTTGAGGTATAATATTAGGTTTTTTATTTGAGGTCATTCTATTTTCTTTATGTGTGCATTTATAGCTGTAAACCTTTCTAATAGCACTGCTTTTACTGTATCTCATAAGTTTTGGTATGTTGTTGTTTCTATTTTTGTCTGTCTCAAGATTTGTTTAAAATTTCCCATTTGACTTCTTTTTTGACCCATTGGTTGTTCAGAAGCATACACTTTAAGTTCTATGTATTTGTGTATTTTCCAGCTTTCCTCCTGTTATGATTTCTAATTTCATACCATTGTAGTCAGAAAACATACTTGATATAATTTGTATGTTGTTGAATCTTTTGAGACTCGTTTTGTGGCCTAATATATGCTCTATCATAGAAAATGTTCTATATGTGTTTGAGAAGAATGTATATTCTGCTGCTGTTGGATGGAATGTTCTGGACATGTCTATTAGGTTTATTTAGTCTATAGAGTTGTTCGAATCCACTGTTTCCTTATTGAATCTGTCTGGATTTGTCTACCCATGTTGAGAGTGATGCCTCTTCCTTACTAATATGTATATCTGCTGTTTTTTCTTTTATCTAATTAGCTAATATATTCAGAACAATATCAATATAATTGTTTTAACCTTTTTTTGGCCCACAAATACTTTTACCACCATAGATATGACACATAACATTACAACTCTCATAGCTCTGAGTAAAGGAAAAATAGATATTTGGAAGTGAAAAAATCTTTAAAAAGTAAAATAATTAAATGAATAATTGAATTCATAGTTATATGAGTTTTATGAACCAATTCTGTGATGTCAGAATTAAACTATCTCTTTTTGTCTGTGACTACTTTAAGATTTACTCTTTATCCTTGGTTTCAGCAATTTAATGTGATGTATCTATTCTTCTAGAGTTTTGTTGAGCTTGGATCTATATGCTGATGTGTTTCACCAAACATGGGGAATTTCTCCTAGTACTTTTGCAAATATTTTTTCTGTCCCATTTTCTCTCCCTTCTCCTTCTGGGACTTCAAATACATATATGGTAGATTACGCAGTAATGTTCCATGGGTATGTGGATCACTGAGACTCTGAATTTTTTTCCAATATTTTTCTATCTGTTTCTTAGAAATTTATGTTCACCTATCTTCATGGTGTTTGGTTAGTTTCCCTGTCATCTCCAATATGCTGTCAAGTCCATCCAGTGAATTTTTCATTTTGATATTGTACTTTTCAATTCTATGATTTCATTTTAACTCTTTTTAAAAAGTTTTTATTATGGTAAGGTATACATAACAAAATTTATCATTTTTAAGTGTACAAATTGAATTCTTTTTTGTTTCCATTTTTCTGCCAAGAGTCTCTATTTGTGCATTCATTATGATGATATTTCACTTTATGTCCCTGATAATATTTATAATAGCTTCCTTAAAGCACTTGTCTGAGTCATCTCAAAATCTGTTCTATGGCTGCTTTTTCTATGGACTTCGGGTCACATTTTTATTTTTACTCACATCTCGAAAGCTTTTATTATATACTAGATAGATTATATACTTTAGAGACTCTGGATTTTGTTATCCTCTGAAAAGTATTTTTTTAAATAACAGTTTAATCACTGGCTGCTTGCCTTTATCTAGCAGAGGCTTGGTTTTATGTTTTGTAAGAGTAGTTATCTTTTGTTTTTTCCCTTAATCTTAAGGTGACTCTCTTAGTATAAGGATATAACCTTGCTCCTAAAATGTGGCCCTTCAGGGATCTCTGTGGAAAGGCTGAGTTGTTCACCAAGCTGCTTTAATTTGGTGGGAATCAAACTCCAAACTCTGTCTCATTCAATGGGTGGCAGCAGAAATCTTGCTTCAGCCTTCCATCTGTTACTTTCCACTGGTTTCTTTGGAGCCTTCCCTATGCATCTGTGCTGGAGTCAGCCCTAGTAGAAGTATATATGCAATTTTTTTAACTCCCCATCTATTTTCCTACTTTCTGAAATCTACCTCCTCAACCCTCAATTATCAGCCATTTTCTCAACCCTGAACACTGGCCTCTGATAGCCCAAGCCAATGAATGTGGCTTTCTGCTTTAGTTCTAGCTGCTTCCACAACTATTTACCTCAAGAGAAAGCCATATAAATGGAGATCTTGCCCAGCTATGTTCTTTCTCTCTCTCTTTTTTTTTTAAACACCTACAGCACCTGGTATTCCTGGGTGGTCTCCCATCCAAGTACTAACCAGGCCTGATCCTCCAGCTTCCAATATCAGACGAGATTAGGCATGTTCAGGGTAGCATGGCCGTAGACTGTTCTCTTCTTTGAAGGGTTAAATCCTCTTTTTTCTATTTCTGCCTACTTTGATCACACTCCGTTGTGTCTCCAAATAGTCGTTTTTTATTTGTTTGTTTTAGTATTTTCTTATAGTTTATAATTGCTATCAGTGGATTACATGTCTGATTCAAGTAACTCCATTACCCAAATTAATTCCTAGAGTTTTTTAATTTCATTTTTACTTATTCATTTTATTACATGTATGTTGTTTCACTTCCTAATCAGTTTAGTCATTTTGACCTAGGTTTGATTCCTGTCCCTGTCATTTCTTATGATGTTCCTCATAATTTCTGATTTTTAATGTCCTTTTATGTAAATTGGAAACAATCATATGTACCTTAAAAAGTTGGTTGCTCTTGAATATTAAATGTGAAAATATATGCAAAATATGTAGCACAGGACCTTGAACTTCGTTGCCACTCGTAAATGCTGCTAACTTTATTTATCATTATGGTTCTATAAGTTGGAAGGTCAAATATTACTCTATGAGATGATTTACCTAAGATCTTACTGCTAGGTAACAGGACAGATTAATTAAATCGATTCTGCAAAATAAGTTTGTTTCTCAAAGGTTCTAGTTTAAGTATTATCTCATATAGGAAGAAACTGTCTGCTAGTAATTCAGAGGAGGAACAGCAAAACAAGAATTACTAATAATAAGGCTGCATGTTCTAGGAGATGTCTTTTTCTCTTCTCCGAGAACTTAAGAGCCAGACAACTGACTGGTAACAGAAAATACTACTGTAGCATTTTTTTTCCTACTAGAGAGGAATAAGTCTAAGAAGTTTCCAATTTTAGAGCCAGACAGAATATTCAGTGAGAATACTTGAACCTCATGAAATAAGTAGTATTTGTATATATTGTCAGTAAAGAGTGTAGTGAAAAATATAGCACTATGTAATGAACTAGTCTCTCCTCCAGGTTTATTTGTGACTCAGAAATGAAGGATTTTTACCCTGGACGAATATATACTTTCAGAAATTGGTTATTGCATGAGCTTTTCTACGAATAGTTAATATCAGTTTGTTCTGTGTACTGGATTCATGTGATAGATGTGTATGTGTGTTGTTTTGTGTTATATTTAAGCACTGCATAAGATTTTACGTGTGGTTTCTAAAAACATTTTGCTATAGTGGAAACAATGCTAAAGATAAAAGGAGAGACTGGTTGAGGTTGCATCAACTCACTCTCTCTGGTAAGCATTATTACAGTTACTATTCATATTTATGCCTGTTCAGATAGAAACCCATCAATCATGTCAATTTAGGGCCAGATTCTGATCTCTAATGCATAACATGAATTGCCACATATCTTTTCTCCACTCCCCCCTCAAAAAAGCTCACTAACATCTGAGATTAAAATCTGTCCTTTCAAATTGATTTTATTTTTATCTACACTAAGAAGCAAAATGCAGTGTCAGAAAAGGAAATAAAATAATTCCTGTCAGGATATGGTTTCTTTTTTATGTATAATTCTTGCAGAATCAAATGTTCATATATTTCTGTAATCATAATAATGGCTCTGAGAGAAAAAAGGAAAAATATTATTTTTTCTTTTTAAAGTGGAAACTATATCATTGTGCAAGCATTTGCACTAACTTGGACTGTAGGGGAAGGCCATGTTGTAAAAAAGAACATTATCTAAGGTTGTAATATATGAAAAGCAAACAAAATCTATTTAATAGAACATGAAATTTTTCAAAATTTTTATATTTATTTCCATGAAAATTTAAAAATTTTATTAAAACTTACCAATAAAATAAAATATTTCGAATAATAAAACTGTCTTGTTTTGGCATTTATGGTTTTTTTTTTAAGTATAATATAATTGCACAGAAGACTTTTTCTCTCAGCCAAGTAAGTTTATTGTTATTTTTGAACAGTGTTTATTAAGAACTTTTTATAAGCAAAGAACTCTGCTAGGAATTTTTAGGGGATACAAAAAAAATGAATCTGGTACCATCCTGCCTCAAAGATGTGTGTAGCTTAGTAGGACAAACAAAAGCACACATGTCACACATGGATATAAATAGAATGGGGAAACTTTCAGAGTATTGTTCTCAACAGTTTGGTCCCAGAGATCATTGTTGATATGTGGCCGTTTCTGATTGTATTTCAGAATTACAAGTGATCTTTAAGAGAGTGTAGTGCAGTGCTTAGAACATAATAGGTGTTCAATAAATGTTGAAAGAATAGATGAGTATTCTCTTATGCTTAAATTTGGTAGCTAGATATAGTGTGAGTCTCTCTGAGTGTGCTGACTCTGTGGTTAAACCAGTTATTTTAGAATTAGACTGATTTTATCTGGATTTTACCATCTTTGTGACCTTGGGCAAATTACCTCTTTAAACTCCATTTTCATCTGTCAGATGTGCTGATAATATCTGTGTCCTAGGTTTGTTGTGAAGAGTGAATGACATAATGTATGTCAGGCTTATATTCTAGTAGCTATAATCGTTTAGATTAGAAAAAAACATTGTTACAATTACTATTCCCATTATCTTTACTAATAAGGGATGGGTGAAAGTACTTTGTTATAAAACAGAAGTGGTTAAACCATAACATTGACTTTGCATGTGTAAAAAGTAGTAGAATTTTTACCCCAAATGTGTAGCACTTCATTTAATATTTATTGATTTTTTAAAATTAAGGAGAAATGTCATGAGTTGTAAATAAAATAAATTCACTTGATTTTTTAACTATTATATCTTTGCAGAGTGAAAACTCGTTCACTCAGGAATTGTTAATTACTCTTTCATTCATTTATCCATTCCATAAAAGAGTAATTGTTAATTACTCTTTCATTCATTTATCCATTCCATAAATGAGCATAACCATTTGCCAGACATTGATAGGCACTAGTGATAGAGCAGTGACCAACTTCCTGTCTTCAAGAAGTTTACGATTAATTGGAATCCTGGTTCATTTTTCCGACCTGGATTTGCAAGTCCAGCTCTTCAGAAGTGGTTCACAGGTGATGAACGGTGTCCCAGACACTGTGCTTGAGATTTACAGAGCAGATGTCACATGAATAAGAGTTTTCATTTTTATTTTATATATTTTTTGACTCCATGAATCAAAATAATGCCAGACAGCATCAGGCTTGAAAAGTTACATTATAGTCCACATTCCTGTTATATGTAATTGTTCTCTTCTGTCATTTTAAAGGCAAGATATATTTTTTAGCATGCTTTATAACATTATGAGGGCTTAGGTACAAATGAATAACTAAGTTAGGTCAGGAAGTACATGACCACAATTGAATCTAACTCTACTATTAGAGTTCTATTAGTTCTATTATCTAGGCTACTTTAAGTAAAAATAATTAAATTCTCTCTATCTTTTGAGTATTAGAAAACCTTGGGCCTTGGACTGGTACCTAGGTTCACAGCTATTTAATATTTGGAACTTTTCTTCTATCTTTTCCACCATTACCATTTTGCTAACTATAGTGAAAGAACTTTGTTGATGAAAACATTCTTCTAAACCAGAAAAAGCTATAGGTCCTTCCCTTCTCTACTTTCCTGTTTATTGATTAAATGAGAGAACTATTTTTGAAAGTGACTGAGCAAACTAAGTATTTGCAGTTTGTTTCAAGTTTTATTTCTTACCAATAGGAGTTGAGCAACTATACACGTCCTTTTTTCTCAGCTGTAATGATAAAACTCACCTGATTGTTCTGTGATTCAGATTTTAAAATAAGAATGAAGCTTTAGAAAGTATGAAATTTGGTATAGTTAGCTATTGTTTCTATTGGCAAGAGATAATGATTAATTATAGCAGCTGCTATTAATTAAGCATTTTCTAAGTGCTATATGCTTCACATAGATTATTGGTAGTTCTCACAGTAACTCATTATTACCTAATTATATATAAAGGAATATGTTCTCAGAAACATTAACTTTACTATAGACATTTGAATAGTCAATTGCAGAACCAGAATTCAAACCCATCTTTGTGTGGATCTGAATCCAACACTCCTCGTTGCACCACATTGCCTCTCCATTGAATTCTAAAACACGAAAGTGGAGTGAAAATGCATAAGCAGCCTTAGACTCTCTGTTATTGCTTTACTCTTTTTCATTTTTTTTAAATTCATGTATTTTATTATACACACGTGTTAAATAAAATAGTATTGAGTTACCCCTCCCTGGGAAATCCACCTACAGATACCTGATTTTAAATGCTTTAATTTTTAATTGCTTTAAATTAATCCAGATATTTAGCCACCTATTTGTAAATAGGATGCTTTTTATTGTTATATCTAGGTTTACCAATATTAGACATTATTGTAGATAGAAATTACAGATAATCTATTATCGTAGATGATGACTTAACTCACTCATGACCACCTAGTACCTCTCTGTCCCCCTATCCTGCCAATATAGTTTTAAAAAATACATGTTTACTTTACTGTTGTTATATAAATATTGTTCACTACAAAACCAAGTAGTATTACTATAATTACATTTCCTTTCTTGTACAGCATTTTTTATTGACTAGAGTTTTTCTCTCATTCTTTATTATGATCTTTTTATAAAGAGAGATTTTCTTTTCACCTATTCCTTTTCAGAGCTCTATCACTATTCTTTGAAACCATGGTGGTATAAATGTTAATTTTTATCCAGTTAGTTTCTTATTAAACTTTGCAGCAGGTTTTCTTGCAGACTTTACAACCCATCTCTGCTAGCAAATTGTTTTAATTTTCAAATAGCCTATGCTCTTGTTCCCAAAAGTTGTCCAAAAGTACATTTAAAATATTTTTTTTATAAAATAAAATTTAAAGTAAAGATCTCTAACCTTTTTCTAATAATAAATAACTTTTATGGTAGGAGTATTTTATTTTAATTAGTAAGTATTTAAATAAATTAGCATGGGTTTTCAGCATGTCGTTATATGTGTAAGCACTACCCTCTTGGTTAGGGAACATCCAAAATATTGAAGATAGCAGATGCCATTTAATTCCTCAAAAGACCTGTGCTTTCATAGCATATGTGAACAGCCAGAGAACATGGTAGCTCAAAGCCAGTTAGAATATTGAGTCCTTTAAGGAGTATAACAACTGCTTTAAATGTACTTAGTGTCATTTGAAATAAAACTTGTATAGCATAGTGAGAATATTTTGTAAGCCTACTGTACCTGATTTATAAAATTCTAAATCCATTGAGGTTAATTACTTCTGATCATGGAATTTTATAAAGAGAGATAAGAATGTCAGACCTTGAAAATATGTCATGTTGAATCTGTTGATAAATAACGTAATTAGTGAAGTGGTACGTGTAGGTCTGCAATTAAACATTGCATATTTAATAAAGTAAGTTAAAATATACTTTCTGAATATCTTTCAGAAAGTAGGATTCTAAATTAAAGAAAGGAGGAAGAAATTCACGATTTGCAAGTCAGTATTTTATTTTGAAAATATGCATGAGTAAGATCTATAATTAATGACATGTTAAATTCTCCCTGATACATTGTTTATTTTTAAAAACCATGTTACAAAACAATAGGGGAATATAAGTAGTATACTACTATTTTTGTAAAATAAAAATATATATGATATGAGAGCAAATTACTGACAGTATCTTTTCCTTAGGTTTGTGTAGAGGTAGGGTTGATGGCTGTGACTTTTTACTTGTATACTTCCATCTCATTTGAATTTTTTTCAAAATTAGTATCTGTTTTTTTGAAACCAGAAAAAAGAAGAGACATCTGAAAAGATATAAGGTAAAGGACAGATAAAGTGGAGTGGAAAAAAATATAATTTAATTTTTATGTCTTGTTAGTATGATGAAATAGATACTCTAATATCTCATGGTAATCAACTAAAAATAATGTGATAGATATAAAAATAGTATTTACATGCAGCTATGAACCAGAAAAATGGTGTGAAAGGTGGTGATAGTTTATTTAGCTAAAGGAGCTCAAACAAACAAACAAAAATAAAAACAAAAAAGATCTAGGTAAAAGTGTGATCCAGAGAGATTAGCCTTTGTTGAATCTTGTGAACCCTGGGCTAGGGAATTTACAGACTCATTTCTCATTGAAAGAGGAACAAGTAATAGTCAAAATTTAGGATTCTTCCCAGGTGGAGAGTCAAGACATAAGGTCCTCTCAGCATATACTTCCAAATATCTGCACCTGCATTGTAAGAGTGCATCATAAAATCACCCTATCACCTCCTACAGCAGTACAAGAAAAACTGATGGGTTCAAATTTTGGCACTGAGTGTGATAAAAGAATATCTCCCTGATCATTTGTAACCACAAACTGGTCTCGTGGATTTGCTACTGAAATTCAAACTACATAGGTGATATAAAATAGAAAATTAAATCAAATAATTTAAGGTGACCCTAAGTTTAAAATCCCCCAAGTAGCTGGCAGAAGCAACATAAATCCTATCTGAAAGAATCGATTTCAAAAAATTCTCAGTAAAATTCAAAAAAAAATATGAGTTTACAGTCAAAAATTACAAAACAAGATATCAAACGACTATCAGAAACTATTTGGAAGAATAATATTCACAAAAATATCAGATATTAAAATTATCAAACAGAATACTAAGCAAATCTGTTTAATGAAGAAATAAAATAAGAGATGAAGGTAATGATATGATACTCATGATGAAGAATAACAATGTCAGAAGATTTGATGTGCTAAATACAAAGATTTGGTATAAAACTTTAGTAATTAATGCAGCATTATACTGGTGCATAGATGGATTGGCCAGTGGACCAAAATAAACAGCCAGAAACATTTAGATGAGTGGAAACTTAATATATAACAGAGCTAGCATTGTGATAAGGGTTGGCTTTTCAATACATGGTATTGGGATCATTGATTATTTATTAGCAGAAACATGAAATCTTACCCTTACTTTATTTTGTATGTGAAGATCTACTCTAAGTGAAGTAGTCTTAAATGTGAAAGACGGAACTATGACATTTTAAGGGAATATCTTAGAGTAGGGAAAAATTTTTAGATACAAAATGAAGAAATCATTAAGGAAAAGATGGTTAAATTTTATTGCATTACAATTGTGATCTTCCTTCTCTCACGAGTCACCTTAACAGAATAAAAGACATGTTATAAACTAGAGAAGACTTTTCAATATAATTGAAAAAGAATTACTGTAAATCAATACAAAAAATAGAAAGATGGGCAAAAGACCTCATATTTTAGTATAATTTTGCTTTCAAATGACCCTTTATTTCTGATTCTCATATCTGACACTCACCTGCCCATTTATCTAAAGGGGAAAAATCCAATACTGTGTGTTTCTCAGTTTCTGTTTTGGAAAATAAATTAAGAAGACAAAATTAGGACACTGAAAAGTTACCCTTGAGCTGATTCATGCCTATATCTTTGTCTACCCACACCCAATTATTTCCTTCTCTCAGCTTCTGGCCTTTGACACAGTCATTATATTCCTTCTTCTCTGTAGTATCAAATAGATATTACATTATCTACTTGAGAGTTATTCCTGATAGTTTTCCCCCAACATGATTCCTATAAACATATATCATTTTTATGTTGATAAATCTTTTTAAATTGTGACTTTTTAACTGTGAATCTTTGAGACAGTATTATTAGTTACCCTACTTTTCTTCTCCTTGCCACTGTTACTATCTAAATCAGTGGTTCTCAACCAGGGACAATCTTTGCCTCTAAAGGAACACTTGGCAATATATGGTGACATTTTGGATTGTCGTTATAGATGGGGTATGATATGAGGCCAACGATGCTACTATCCATCCAACAATGCACAGGAGAACCCTCCACTACAAAAGATTATCTGACCCAAAATGTAAATAGTTCTATAGTTGAGCAGCCTGGCTCTATAACTGCCTTTCTAGCTACTTTGTTATCATGCTTGTCTTCTATGTTTAGCTCTTCTGCATTTACCTGCTCTTACAGACCATCTTTCTAATGTAATAAACAGTATGTTCTGAATTCTGCTACTACAACTAACATCTAGCCATAAGATATACCTTTTTCTTCACAAGGTTCCACAGAAAATAGATTGGCAGAAATAGATAGGGCTTTCCTACTGTTCTATTTCAGTGTTTTACCCCTGTAGATTATGAAATTAGGCACACAGGATAAAAAATCCCAATAGTGATGCTGCCTTGTTTTTCATTTCCAGACTTCATGGAAAAGAAACATTTAATGGGTGGTTAGTTATATGTGCTACTCATTATACCATGCTGGTGCTTTCAGAGATTTAGCTTATTAATTCTCAAAACAACTCTAAGAGAAATATTATTCTTATTTTACAGAAGAGAAAACTAGGACTTTGGAAAAGTAAATATAAATGTTTGCTCAATTTCACACAGAAATTGGGATTCGATCCCAAGTTTTCCAACTCAAGTTTAGTGTTCTTTCTATGCCACTTAGCCATTTTATACTTTATTATTTGCAGTATGCCTGTTTTATCTAATTCTTTTTTAAGGCTTTATTTTGTTGTGTAGAAAATAAACTGTTTTTGAAAGATAGTGTGTTTAAGGCAGTTTTACTTTCACAACAAAATTGAGAGGAAGGTACAGAGATTTACCATATGCCCCCAACCCCACGCATGCATAGCCTCCCCCATTATCAACATCACTTACCAGAATGATGCATTTGTTTCCAAGTAAGAACCTACATTGATACATAATCACCCAAAGTCTACAGTTTACCTTAGGGTTCACTCTTGATGTTGTATATTCTATGTTTAGACATGTTTAGACAAATGTATAATATATTCATCCATATATAATAATGGATGACATAGCCATCATTATAATATTATGCATAGTATTTTCACTTCCCTAGAAATTCTCTGTGCTCTGCCTGTTCATCCCTACACCCACCCCACCCCTGGCAACCACTGATGTTTTTACTGTCTCCATAGTTTTTCCTTTTCCAGAATGTCATACATTTGAAATTAATCTGAAAAAGTATGTAGCTTTTTCACATTGGCTTCTTTCACTTAGTAATATGCATTTAAGATTTCTCTTGACTCGAAAGATCATTTCTTTTTAATACTGAATAATATTCTGTTGTCTAAATATACCATACTTTTTTTATTCATTCACCTACTAAAGGACATTTTGGTTTCCTCCAAGTTTTGGCAATTGTGAGTAAAGCTGCTATAAACATCCATGTGCAGGTTTTTGTGTAAATGTTAAGTTTTCAATGCCTTTGGTATTTACCAAGGCATGTGACTGCTGTATTGTATGGTAAGAGTATGTTTAGTTTTGTAGGAAAGCACCAAACTATCTTCCAAAGTGGCTGTGCCATTTTGTATTCCCACCAGCAGTGTATAAGAGCACCTTTGCTTTACATCTTCGCCAGCATATGATGTTGCCAGTGTTCAGGTTTTGGCCATTCTACTAGGTGTGCGATGGTATCTCGTTGTTTTAATTTCTACTTTCCCTTTCCTTCATTTTTTTTAGCCTGA
This sequence comes from Pteropus alecto, assembly GCF_000325575.1. NCBI lineage: Eukaryota > Metazoa > Chordata > Mammalia > Chiroptera > Pteropodidae > Pteropus > Pteropus alecto. Next base: position 25,050,056 of record NW_006442484.1, read on the forward strand.
CATAATTTAGAGTACCTAGTATAGTGCTGTGGTCAAAAAAATATTCTTTAAAAAGAATGGGGCAGATGTGTATAAAGCAGAAAAGTAGGAATGTCTGAGTTCTTCAAAACAATGTAAGAAGGCTGCTAAAACATAAAAAATTAGGTTTACATTTTAAATTATGACTTTGTTTATATTTTCTTTTGACTCAACAAATACTGTACTTCAGAAGCCCTTATTGCTTGATGTATATGAATCATTTATTATACTGATTCGTATCTTGTTGCATTGAGGTTAAGTGTCATGATAAGTAAAGAAAAGCAAGAACTCTCATGCATTGTGGACTTCCTTGTGACTTACCATTATCATCAAAATAAAAAATTATTGGTCTTCATTTTCACATTTTTGGTTTGTATGACCATCTTAATGAAAATAGCAAAAAGGCATTTGAATATCTTCAGTACCTATTCATAATATGAAAAAAGTTCTCAATAGCTTACTGTACCTGATAAGCTAAGGTAGAATTGTCCATATAAATTTATTTGAAGCATACAATTTATAATTTACATAATTTCTATTGAATTTTAAATATCTATTGGTCATGGATTTTGAAGAGTTGTGGTTATTTTTCAGAGGAATTCTTTCATATTTTGAGAGGAAGTGCCAAGTTCTGCATGTTTAATGTAAAACTAAATACATGTAAAAACATGTCAAAGGTAACAGTACTCTTGCCTTGCTTCATCAGTAGGAAACCAGGGCGAAAGTAATAAGTATATTAGAGAAAAGAATACATTTTAGAGGTTATGTGCACGATCTAACTGAAAATGATTCTAAACTAAGTGTGATAAGCTTTGTTTCCCCTCACTCCTGCCAGAGAGAATTTGGATATGTCTGGAGGCATAGTCGGCTGGCACAATGATTGGAGAGAGCTACTGCCATGGGAGAGTGCTACTGGAAGGGTCTAGGAGTGTTAAATTTTTTGCAGATCATGGAACAGTCCCATCTGACAGAATTTTTCCTATCCAGAATATCAGAAGTGTCTCTGCTAAGAAACATTGAAAGATACTGATTCATACTCTAGTTATAAATATGTATAAAATACCAGGTATCTTTATGGGAAATCTCTGAGAGTTAAGGGATCTCAAAGGTAAAATCTTTTAACTGAACAAACCACCCGTTCATGAAGTTGTTTACTGGAAAAATCAAGTTTACCCATGTCACATGGCATTGGTATCTGAAGAATGTATCTTGAACTATTGTTAGAAATATTTTTCTCCAGTGTTGGCCATTCAGAAAAAGGCCCAGAAATGAAAATAGGACTTAATTTCTTATTACGAGGAGATTATTGAGGTTGGGATACTGAAGCTCATCAGTGACAATGGTCAGATATGGATAAGAGGCTCATCACGTGGCCTGGTATGTCATGTCAACTGGTAAAGGTCAAGATTAAAAGCAGAGAGAATTCTCATGGATTATCATACCACCATCCCCACCACAGATGCAGAAAATTGATAAAGGGAATTGACGTATATTGACCACCTACTATTTTTTAGACATTGGGAAAGGTACTTTATATATTCATTCATTCATTCATATGTACAGTATAATTTTGCTATAATGTACCATAGGAAAACCACTGGCAGATATGTAGCTCCTGCAATCTAAAAACATCCAGTGTGGTGAGGGAGACCCAGAACCAGTCAGTTGTACCTACGTATAATAAATGCTGTCATGTAGAATGCATACTGGTACAGTGGGTGTGCATACATTTATTTCTGCCTTCCAAACTGGAAGGGCGGAGAATACATTAACAGGATATGACACCTCATGTGAGTCTATTTGTATCATCTAATATCAAAAAATCTATGTTGTACATATTATTTCTACTTATAAATGAGGAGATTAAAGTACAGAAAGACTATATAATTTATATAAGGTCACATAATAATAGCAAACATATGGCTCTTAGTCTACAAGAGCTTTATATTAATTAATGTAATCTCCACAACACTCTATAATATAGATGCTTTTGTTGTTTTAATTTTACAATTAAGAATTTAAGCCTTATGGGGTTAAGTAATTGTTCCAAGGTGATATATATTAGTAAAAACAACATTGAGATTTGAACTAAGGCAGACAAACTGTAGTGTCTGTGTGCTTAACCACTACAGCACATACTCTCTCTCCTTCTTAGTTGATTATTAAACCAGGGTTCAAAACTCAGCACACTCCAGAACCTGTGTTAAGTGATAGGATGAGATTTGCATTTAGAAAGAGTATTTTGACTAGAGTAAAAGGAATGGACTAAAATGAGACAGACCTGGAGATAAGAAGAACAACAAAAGGAAAGCATGGGTGCTAGTCTGATTTCAGGTCATGGCAGCTAATGTGTACAGTAGTATACAGATTCAAGAGATTTTAGCAATTAGAAAGAAAAGATCAAGACATGATGATTAATTAACATGGAGTATGAAGGAAATGGGAAAGTCGGAGATCACTCCAGGGCTTTGGTTTGACTAAGTGAGAAGGTGATAATTGGGATGAAAAATAAAAGAGGAAGAAGAAGATTTAGGGAGAAAGTAGTTGAGTTTTTCATTCTCTTTAACTTTTGTGTTCGAAAAGTCCGTAAGACACTCAAATGAAGGTGTCCAGAAGGCAGAGGCATTTGTGAATATGGAACTCAGGAGAAAGATCTGGGCTGGGAAAGAGAGAAAGGAACCAATGTAGGATTGTCAAACATTTTAAGGACACAGTTGAGGTTTTAGATCAAAATATATCATGGCCCAAATCTATACAGTTGTGGTGGTGGTGGTAGTGGGGTGTGTGTGTGTGTGTGTGTGTGTGTGTGTGTGTGTGTGTGTGTGTGTGTG
>NW_006442484.1:25053065-25054590 GCF_000325575.1 Pteropus alecto
AGGAAAGGGGAGGATAAAAGATTATGAATACTTAAAAGTTAATAAATGTTTCCCTGTTTGCCTGCTCAGTTTCAGAGCCAACTTTTTGTGCTCTTTTATATACTGGGAAGGGAGGATAATTGAAAGAAGCTGAGAAAGGTTGATCGATTTATATTCGGAAGTTAAGAGCGAGAAAATAATCCAGAAAGACTGGAGGAGGAGATATATTGAAGGGAAATGTCACATTGAGTGAAGCTTGGAGGGACTGTTTCAGGAAGATTTTGGAGTACGAGATGAGATTCTGGGGCAGCCACCCTGCTCTGTGATTTAAAGACAGGACAAAGGAGAGTTTTAAGATTTTTTACTATATATTAGAATGAAATCCTACATTAGTGCTTCTTCATGAGAGTGCAGTAAAGATTTAAAATCTGTTTTTACTTTTCAATGTTTTTTGGATATAGGCTACTTCTTTGTTTATTTTTATCTCAACATAGCATCATGAGTCTGGCCAAAAGGCAGTTTGGCTTTATATGAGTTACTTCTAATTTCTCTACCAGAACTCCAGCAATGTATGTATAGTACTGAAGAAAGCAGACATTTGGATTTATGCATAGACATTTTATAGCCTGATGAGACATAAACAGTTGATCATGTTGGCAAGTGGTTTTTACAGTAATGAAGGTATGCATAAGTTGAAAGTGTAGATATAATGTAAGCTTTGGAATCATGGAACAGATTTAGGAATTTAAAATAAATATGGAATATGTGAAATTTTCCACGATCTTGTTCAATCCTCAAGATCAATTTACAAATGAAGAGATTAAGGCTGAGAGAAATTAGTTCTGTTGTCCAAGGTCACACAACTAGTAAATACTATTTCTGTTATTCAAACCTGACCTCTCTGGCTTCAAAGCCCATGCACTTTCTAGTAAGCTTTTGAATTACCAAGAAAAATAGTGGCAATTTCTGAAATGAAAGAGCGTTATTGGTGATAATTACTAGGTAGTTGTACCAATTGATAATTGTACCATTTAGGATTCTTGATTTTAAATAACAGAAGTCAGATGTCCAAGACAGAAGACTTTTTTTGGAAAAATATACAGAGTGTTTAGGGACATGGGAGTACCAGGCTTAAGAAAGTAGTAGAACCCCAAAAAGTCAAAACCTAGTCAATATCTTACATTCTTTATCTGGACATTCTTTATCATGCACTGAGTTCTACTGCCTTTGGACACTCATTGGAATTTTCTCACTTTGGCTGCAGATTTGATGAGTAAACTCTAATGGTTTTCTATGTCTTTGCATTACTCTCACAGAATTCAAAGTCCTGGATGAGAGCATTAGTTTGGCTGAATCAAGAAGCTAGGAAAGAGACTTTTCCAGACACCAATTTGTTTTGATATTCCTCAGAATAAGAACTGAGTTTACATACTGGGCAGCCATCAACAGATACCTTTCACACACACACACACTCATTCTCTCTGTCTCTGTCTCTCTGTCTCTCTGTCTTTCTCTGTCTCTCTGTCTCTCTGTCTCTCTCTCTCTC
>NW_006442484.1:25054668-25064668 GCF_000325575.1 Pteropus alecto
TTTGATATTACTTCCTAATGCCAGAGAGTTTTCATTAAATTGGTAACGGGATGATTTTAGAATTCTTTTCTTTTTAAATTTATGTTTTATTACTCAAAACATAATGTTCATGGTAGAAAGGTTGAAAAATATAAGTAAAGAAAAAGAAAAAAAACTTTATTTTATCCTAGTACCTGATGATAGACAACAGCAATATTTTTGTGTATATTCTTCCAGACTTTGCTCAATACATAGAAGTGAACTTTTTAATCAAAATATGGTAATAACATACATTATATTACCATCTTTTTAAACTTTACAATTTATCCTAAATATCTTTCTATGACAATTTTAGAAGTACATACTTTTCCACTGTATGGATGTATCATAATTTATTCAAAAATCACATATTATTAAATATTCAGTTGTTTACAGTTATCATAAACAATTATTTGATAAAGTAGTGTTTTACATTATTAGTTTACTAAGAAAAATTAAATTACTAGAAATACACTTGTTTGGTCAAAAGATATATTTTAAAGACTTCTTGATGTTATCTTTAAATTACTCTTTAGAAAAATTATATTAATATAATTATATAATTGTGTGTTCATCTTTCCCCAAAGTGCCAATATGGGCATTTCAAGTTTTTTGTCTTTGCTAATCTAATAGATGAGAAGTAGGATTTTATTTCTTTCATTTATTCAATAGATATTTTGGAGCCTCTGCTATAGGCCCAACACAGGCCTAATTTCTGGGGAGAAGCAAGTTCCTTGCTCTTAGGGAGCTCTTACATTTTGCTCTTACATTCTAGAGCATGTGTGAGGTGGTAGGATGACAGGAGGGCAAATGGGGTTGGGGAAGAGAAAAAAATAAATACTAAAATAAATTTGAAAAAAAGGAAAGATTATAGGGTAATTCAGATAGTAGCTTCGACTAAGGTGGAGAAGGAAAGAAGTGTTTCAGGAAAAGTGGGAAAACGTCTCTCTTTTCATTTTAATATCAAAATCAGGCAAACACACTACAAGAATGAAAAATTATAGACCAATCTCATATGGAAACTATGACACAAAAATCCTAAATAAAATATTGGCAAATTGAAGTGAGTAGTATTTGTATACATCAGTATTAGTATCTCTTGACCATGTTGGCTTTATCTGAGAAACACAAGAATTGTTCAATTTTTTAAAAAATCTATAATCTAATTTACTACATTATACGAATTAAAAGAAAAAACTAATGTGATCATCTCAATATATGTTTAAAAGGCATTCACTCAATAAAATTCACCAATGATAAGAAAAACTTAGCAAATTAAGAATAGAAGGAAAATTTCTTGATCTGATTAAAAAAAAGTACCTACAAAAATTTAAAAAAAAACAAATTAGAAAAACAGCAAGCATGTCATTTGAAAGTCTGAAAAAAAAATTGCCTATTGTCACTCCAACTTCAACATACTAGAAGATTCTACCTTATGTAGTAAGGAAAAGAAAGAAATAGATTGACTAGCAAGACACAGAAAGTCATTATTTGCAGATGTTAAACTATTATCTATATAGAATTAAAAATAGATAGCAAGTTTTCGATAAAAAATTAACTTACAAAATTAATAACTCCTCTACCAATAACCAGTTTTTAAAAAGAAAAAGGCTATCAATAATAGAAATTATACCAAAGATAAACAAAAGAAAATTTGTGTACAATTTATTTGAAGACATTTATAAAACTTTGCTGAGAGACTTTTAAAAACACGTTAACAAATAGATACGTGTTGATTTGACTAAATGCGATAAGGATGCATTCTCTTCCACATTCGTCCATTAATACGTAATCCTAACTTTTCAGGATTTTTTATGTTTTTTTTTTTTTAATTTTCATTTGTTTTGGTATGTTTTTTGTGTTTTTTTGTGAAATGAATGAATTTACTGAGCAGATGCTTGTTCAGGGACTAGTGCATATCAAACTTGAGAAGCTGTTGGGATACAGCAAAGAACGAAACATAGAAATTCCTCTCTTCATGGAGCTGACAAAAGTGATTCCCAGCTTCATCAAGAATCATTCCAGATCTATTCATTTTTAAATTTATTAAGAAGATTTTAAGAACTAAAACACAGAATAGACAGATAAAAAAGGACAGAGTTTAAACAAACAAACAAACAAACAAAAACAGAAATAGGCCCAAGTTTAGAAAAATTTAAATTTACAATATGATACAGGGATCATTTCAAATTAAAATGGAAAAAGGAGGGATTATTCAGTAGTGTTGTAACAAATGGAATAAAATTAGTCCAGTAATCTCACAATTTACACCAAAATAAAGATCTAAAGGATTAAAGATGTAATTTTTCCAACTTCTTTTATTATGAAATATTTCAAACATATAGGAAAGTACAGAAAGTAATTAACTTACTCAAATCAAATTATACTTAATTTTTATTTCTCTCCCACTTCTAAAAAAAAAAAGTAATATATTACTGACAAAGCTAAAGCCCACTTCCATCTTTTTTCCTGCCCTTCTTTTCCAGTGGTAACCAGTGTTCTGAAATTAATGTGTTCATATGTGTGGATGTTTTTATATTTTTACTAAATATATGTATCATTAAGAAACAGTATATAATATTTTTTAATTTTTATAAGTCATATATTTAAGTCTGCTCTTTGCGTGTAGGTCTTTAAACCACATGGAATTTGTCTTACATACGATCTGAGGTAGGGGTCTAATTTTAATTTTTCCAAAGAAACCATCTATTGCCTAGAAGAGCCCATCCTATTTTAACTGATTTTAAAAATATGGCTTCTGTGAGATTTATTACCATTACCAAGTATGTATACTTTTTGTTGCTATTGTGAGCTATCTCTTTTTCTATTACATTTTCTATTGTGCTCATATTCACGTGAAACTCTTCTTTTTTTATTTTTAGTGTATACTTATTTTTTAACAGAACACCTTCATAAACTATGTTACTAGTGGAGTTGGTACACTTGAATTTTTTATATAGATAATTTTAGCATTAGCAAATAAGAATTTTAAATTCTTTCCAATACTAGTGTCTCATTTAATTTTCTTATCTGTTTACACTGGCTAATTCTTACAAAACAATGTTAAATAATTATATCCTGTACAGTTTCTCATTTATTTAGTTTAAATAGAATAAGCTTTTGAACTTTATCAAATAAGTTTAGTCATTTATGGTACTAATCATATGGTTTTTCTTTTTGACCTGTTAAAATAATAATATATTTTATTAAATTTCTCAACAGAGATATCTTATGTTCCCCTCATAAACTCTACTTAGTTATGTATTTGGTTTGCTTATTTTTAAAATCTAATCTCCATGGAGGTGGGATAGGAATTTGTCTTTTTATTTACTGCTTTATCTTTAGTGCCTAGTGCAGTTCCTGGCATAGAGTTGACACTCAGTAGATATTTACCTAATGAAAAAATAAGTGAGATTAGTTTTCAGGTTTTATTTTTGCATCTTCATTGTCATGTTTTATAGCAGACTACACTAGTTTCATAAATTGAATTTAGAGTCTTCTTTCCTTAAGAGCATTCAGAATCCTGAAACAGCACAGAACTGTCTGTTTTACTGATCTTTAAAAAGAGCCAGCTTTTGTTGTGGTTGACCAAGTCTATCTTTTTGGATTTTGTTTCATTTATTTCTGTTTTATCATCTCTTTTGTTCTCTCTTTAGGTTTATATTTTTGCTCTTTTCTGGCTCCTTGAATTAAATGCTTGGTTCATGTGTTTCAAACTTTATTTCTTTTTGTAATTTGTTTTTTAATTTTTATTTATTTATTTTAATTAAATGTATTGGGGTGACTTTAGTTAATAAAATTATATAGATTTCAAGTGTACAATTCAATAATACATCATATATATATTGCATTATGTGTTCACTACCCAAAGTTAAATTTCCTTCTGTTACCATATATTTGACACCCTTTACTCTTATCTACCTCCCCTCCTCCCCCTTTTCACTCTGGAAACCACTGAACTGCTGTCTGTGTCCATGAGTTTTGTTTGTCTTGTTCATTTGTTGCTTTCAGTTTTATATTCCACATATAAGTGAAATCATATGGTTCTCAACTTTTTCTATCTGATTTATTTTGCTTAGCATTATAATCTCAAGATCTATCCATGTTATGGCAAATGGCAATATTTCATCTTTTCTTATGGCTGAGTAACATTCCATTGTATATATGTACCATATCTTCTTTATCCAATCATCTGTTGAAGAGCACATTGGTTGTTTCCATGTCTTAGCCACCATGAATAATGCTGCAGCGAACATTGGGATGCATATACCTTTTCGGATAAATGTTTTCAGATTTTTGGAGTAGATACCCAGAAGAGGGTTTACTAGGTCATATGTAAGTCTAACCTTAATTGTTTGAGGAACCTTCATACTGTTTTCCAAAGTGACTATACCAATTTACATTCCCACTAGCAGTGTATGAGGGTTCCTTTTCCCCAACAGCCTCTCCTACACTTGTTATTACTTGTCTTGTTGATGATAGCTTTTCTTATAGGTGGGAGGTGGTATCTTATTGTGGTTTTTTTTTAAATTTTATTTTATTATTAGTTTCAAGTATCCAGTACATTAGTTAGACATTTATATAATTTATAAAATTATCCTTCTGATAACTTGTTCTCTCCTCTGGCTCTACACCTAGCCATTACATTAATGCTAACTGCATTCCCTATACCATGCTCCCCATCCCCGTGACCATCTATCAACTACTAATTTGTACTTCTTTAACCCTTCACCAATTTCTTCCAGCCCCCCAACCCCTGTCCCCTCTGGCCGTTACAAGATTGTCCTCTACATTTGTGACGCTGTTTTTGATTAATTTGTTCTTTTTTTCCCTTAGATTCTGCATATAAGTGAAATCACATGATATTTATCTTTGTCTGACTTATTTCACTCAGCATAATAACCTCTAGGTTCATTCATGTCATTGCGAATGGTAGGATTTCATTCTTTTTAATGGCTGAGTAATATTCCATTGTATATATGAACCATATTTCTTTATCCAATCATCTGTTGATGGGCATTTTGATTTTAATTTGTATTTTCCTAATAGCTAGTGAAGTTGACCATTTTTTCATATATCTGTTTCATATATCTGTCTTGGGGAAGTGTCTGTTCAGGGCCTCTGCCAATTTTTTAATTTAATTGTTTTTTGTTGTCGCTGAGTTGTATGAGTTCTTTATATATTTTGGATACTAGCCCCTTTTCGGAGGCATTGTTTGCAAACATCTCTCATTCAGTTGGTTGCCTCTGTTTTATTGATGGTATCTTTTGCTGAGCAAAAGCTTTTTAGTTTGATATAGTCTCATTCATTTGTTTTTGCTTTTTACTTCCTTTGCCTTTGAGGTCAAATTCATGAAATCCTCTCTAAATCCAAGGCCCATGAATTTAGTATCTATATTGTCTTCTATGCAGTTTATTGTTTCAGATCTTATATTTAGGTCTTTGATCCATTTAGAGCTAATTTTGGTGTATGGTGACAGATAGCAGTCTAGTTTTATTCATTTGCATGTGGCTTTCCAATTTCCCAATATCATTTATTGAAGAGACTTTCTTTTCTCCATTGTTAGCTCTAGGTTTTCTTCTGAGGTCAATTATTTCTAAAACTATAGTTTATCTTTTATTTGTTCCTTAATGTAGTCATCCTTATTGATATCGGCATTATATAAGAAAACGCTTTTTTTTCTTCTAGTTCTAAGATGGTTTTAGCTATTCTTTTGTTGTAGATTTATAGTTTTATTTCTTAGTTTAGATAATGTGGTCTGCATAATTTCTCCTTGGGGAATTTGTTAAAATTTTCTTTATGGCCTAACATGTAATCACTTCCCATGGGCATCTAAAATATTATGTATTTTCTAGTGATGAAACTTGGTATTTGTGTCATGTATTTTTGACTACTTGATTATTGATTTATGAGAACACTATTTAGTTTCCAATTATGGTTGTAGATGTGACTATTTCTCTTGTATTGTTAAACAGTATGTGTGTGTATATCATACATATATATTAATAATATGCACGTGTATATATATAGAACATATTTTCTAAATATGACTAGTGTCAGAATTATATATTTTTGTTGCAATTTGACTTTTATTATTTTACATATCCTTCATGTCTCAATTAATTTTATCTTCAATAAATTTTTTCTGAGTCCTGCTTTCTTTTGTTAGAATTTTCATTGTTTTTTGTCCTTTGATTTTCAGCGTTTCTCCATCATATTGATTTAAGTGTGCCTTTTTAAACTAATATGTCACTTTTTTTATGGAAAAATAAAATTTAATAATATGTGTTATGATTATTGATATAATTGCACAATTTCCTGCCCTATAATTGTTTGGTTTTCTACTTTTTACTTTCTTGTGTATTTGTTCATCTTAATTCTTTCCCCACTTTCTGTTGAAATGATCTAATTTGCTTTCTGTTGAATTGATCTAATTTTCTTCTTCATATTGTTTTTTCTTTTGGTGGTTTGGAAATTTTTTATCCTGTTCAAATTTTTGTCCACACTAATGTTATAAATTTCTATTTTCTAATAAAATATTGAGATAATCAGTATATCCTAGGAAAACAAAAACTTTAAAGTTCTTGAATTTTCTCACATTTCTCTACACTCACAATCATTTTAGATTGTTACTAAAATTTTTGCCAATGCAAGTCTAAAATTAAACTTAATTATAAGTTCGCATCTGGTTTTATTCAATGTTCTTTCTTGAATTACTCATCTTTCCTTCAATCACTTCGTTTTTTCCACTTACTAGACTATATTTTAGTCTGACACTTAAACTTGTAAGTTTCTAACCAACTCTCCTGAAGTGAGAGCCATTTCTTAGATCCTCCAATCTTCCTCTTTCTTGATTGCTGCTCTTCTATGGCTAGAGTAGACACTCAAGCTCAAGTCATCATCCAAGAAGGGATATATAGGGTGGTAAACTTTTTAATTTTTTGTATGCCTGAAAAACTCTTGTATTCTACTCATATTTGAAAACTGCGTTTGCTATATATCGGAGTTCAAAACATTTTCCTCACAATTTATAAGACATTGCTCCATTTCTCCCAGTATTGCTGATCAAATGATTAATATATAACTTGTTTCTTCTTTCTGGAAATCTTTAAGATCCTCTTATCTAGTGGTCCAAAATTAAGTATCTCTAGTTGTGAATGTTTTTTTATCTATTGTACTTGACATACAAGGTTCCTTTAATCTAAAGTCTCATATCCTTTTTTATCTCTGGCAATATATCTTCTATTACTTCTTTGATCATTTTTCCCTCTATATGTCCCTACATTTTCCATTCTGAGACTTCTGTTAGTTGAACATTAACCCTTTAGAATCAATCCTCTGTAACTCAACTTCTTTCTCGCATCCTATCTTGTGCTTTTTATTCCACTTTTGAAGATTTCTCAGCTTGATTTTCCAAACTCCCTATTGAATCTGGCAATTATATATTTAATTTCTAAAAATTCATTTTTATTTTATATTTATTTATTCTTAAGGATAACCTGATGTTTTATGGATGCAATGTACTGGAAATGTTTCAGAGTTACTCTAATATTTTATAAATATTTTCCATTTTCTCCATAGTCAATGTTTTCTCCATTTGTTGTTTTCCTTTTTCTCTTCATTATGGTCGATATACCTCGGGTATCTGGTGATATTTGGCTCCTGTTTACTTTTTAAATAGAGTAATGGAAAATCTCTGAGTTTTGTGTACATGAACAGACTAGTGAATTGGCCGGCTTCCCTTTGGATGAGGCATACATGAAAAGAGCCATTAAGTTTTGTAACCCCTGAATGTAAAATTCTGATGTCTCTAATGGGGAACACTGCCTCTCATTCTAGCTACCCTGGTTCATAACAAATGTGTGTTCAGTTTCTATGAAGAGACTTCAGTTTTTTACTTGGGTAGGCGTGGAGGTTGACTATCTGCTGAACATTATAGGGTGATAAGTATTTGGAAAAACTACAACTCTGTCTTCTAGCTTTCAATAATTTCCTGTTTTCAGCCCTACATATTTCTACTAAAGTCTGTTATATTTTGTGCTTCCTGCCTTTCCAGGCTTCTCCAGTAGGTTGGCCCCCTTCTCTTCTACTCTGTTATTATGTACCACTCCTTCTACTATCCTTCTTTCTGAAGTTGTTATACTTCCTTTTCTATTAATGGATGACCCCTTCATCCCTTTTCCTTATTGTACGTTTTTCCCTTTAAAAAGTATTTCTTTACTATTTTAATGAGATCTCAAGAGAAAGGAGATAGGATTATGAGTTGAACCTATCACCTCATTACAAAACCTATCTTAAAAGCTTTTGACTGCCTTTGTTGTTATTTTTGAAATATGAAATCTACAATTTATGTTTTTATTTCCTCTTTGGAGAATGATTTTTAGTCTCTGGATAGTATTATTTATTCTCTTTATATTTAGTCTGTAGTTTCTAGTTTTATTATCCTATGATTTGTGGCTGGTCTATAAATTTTTTAATTTTTGGAGTTCAATGAAGTTTTCTTTGTGGTATGGAATATAATAAATTTTGATACACCTTACATGAACATTTGAAGATAATTATGTTCTGTTACATACAAAGTTATAAGCATTCATTATATTGGTTAATTCTTTAATTTACTTTTGGATGCTTGATTTGTAAATGACTGTGTAGAGAAGTTATTTTCCCCAAAACAATTATTTCTATCTTTTTATGTTCTTTTTGAATTTCAAATAGCTTTGTTTCATATTTCAGTGCTATGTTATTTGTAGTATAAAAGTATATAAAACATACATTCTTATTGTAAATCTATACTTTTTAATCAGTTTAAAATAATTTCTTTGCCTGGATAATACATTTTGCTTTGATTTCTGCAAGTGTGCTATTAATGTTGCCACTTTTGCTTTTTTTGTTTGTATTTGCCTGAACTTTAACTTTTCCTTTGATTTTAACGTTTGCTTAGAAATGTTCAAAGTACGAGTCTTAAAGCATAGAATTGCTTTCTTATAGCAAAGAAAGCAACAAAGAATTGGATTTTGTTTTTTAGGCAAGACTAAGGATCTTATTTTTCTAGACAAAGAATTCACTAACAGTGATTTCACTGTTAGTATGAGAAGAAATCTGTTTGTTTTTATTTTATGCTCTCTATATTTTATACTTCTTTTTAGAAAACATTTCTCTCTTTCTCTTTGTTTACCTTATCTCATACATGCCCTAGAAAGTGAGAATGCTTGAATTCGCTTACGTTCCTTATGGATATGGGAAGTTTACATTCATCATATGTATTTATCAGTGCTGAACTGTTTTTTTTAATACTTGCGTTGCTCTTTTCTTTTATTCTTCCTGTATTTTACTATATCTGCCAAGTTTCTCTTTATTTTTCTTTATTCTAGTTCTCTTTTGGAAGTTTGACATTATAGTTTTACTCTACAAGTGCTTCATTCTTCTTTCATTGTCATGAATAAAATTATATATTAGTTCCCCCTATGTATAATGAAAGATTTTACTTTCTCCCATTCTTACTCTTGCCACAAACACACACACACACACACACACACACACACACACTACTTTTTTGTTAAAATAATTTTGACTTTTAACTTTAGGTTAATTTTTTATATTAGTTAAATTTTGTTAAATGAGGATTATATTAACCTGTACATTGCCTTAAAACCATGTTAACTTGGGCATATAACCCAAAGTTTAAATGATTTTATTGTTGACACTTCTTCACAGTTAAAATATTTTGCTTTTCTTAAAGTCATTTTTTTTCACGATGGATGATAGAGTTTCTGGATTCTTGCATGACTGAAATACTTCTGTGTCTTTGGAAATTAATTTCAGAACTAGGCTAGTTTTAGATTTCTCAGTAGAAATTTTTTACTTTTAGAAATTGATTATGTTCCATTGTCTTCTATTACATATGATTGTGTGAAAGAAGTCTAATGTCAACCTGTTTTGTTTTGTTTGTTTTTTTCATTTTAGATGACATCTTTTTTCCTGC
>NW_006442484.1:25064683-25069473 GCF_000325575.1 Pteropus alecto
TGTTTTTTCTTTATTTTTTAAGTCTTTAAATTCATAAGTATCATCAGGGTATTGTAGGTATAAGTCTTTTTGCCAAAATTTGAGTAAGCCTTTTCAGTCTGAAAATTCACATTTTTCTTTATCAGAAAAATTCCCAATATTATTTCTTTGATTATTATTTCCCTTTCATTTTCTATCTTCTCACCTACTCAAATTCTTGTTATGTTGGACATCCTGGATTTATCCTCTATATTAGTCAGGGTTCTCCAGAGAACCAATAGGATGGATGGATATATATTCAGATATGTATCTATAAAAGATGTGTATATATAAAGAGATTTGGGTGTGTATATATACACAAGATTTATTTTAAGGAACTGGCTCATGCGATTGTAGCAGCTGGTAAGTCTGAAATCTGTAAGGCAAGCCCCCAGACTGGAAATTTCAGGAGTTGATATTACAGTCTTACATCCCAAGGCAGTCTGGAAACAGAATTTCTTCCTCCGTGGGGCACCTTAGTCTTTCCTCTAAAGGCCTTTAAGTGATTGGGTAAGACCCACCTGCATTACCAGAGTTATCTGATTTATTCAAAGCCTATTGATTTAAATGTAAATCACATCTAAAAATTACCTCCACAGGAATATCTAGACTGGTGATTGGCCGAACAACTGTGTGCCATAGCCTAGCCAAATTAACAATAAAATTACTGTCACATCCCCTAAATCACTTTTTCTTTGCTTTTTATTTCTTCTTCATATTAGTTTGGATAATTTTTAGGATAATTTCTCAAAATAGCCTTCTAAAAAAAAAAATCTGTTTGCTATTTGCAGCATTTTTGTTTTTTATAAATTTGACATTTTTCATTTCAAAGTCTATTTTCTGATTTCATATTTTTTCAGAGTTGCAAAATTTTCTCATATTTTTATTGAAAATATGTTTTAATTTAAAATGTTTTTTGGATATTTATATATTTGTCTTGACTTTTAAAAACTTTTTACTTTGAAAAATTTCAAAGTTACAAAAAATTTGCAAGAATAGTTCAATTAATTTCATTATACCTTTCACCAAGATTGATCAATTTTTAACTTTGCCTTATTTGGTTTATCTCTCACCATAAATATGCATCACTTGTCATTTCGCTAACCCATTTGAGAGTAAGTTGCAGACCATATGATTTTTACCTAAATACTTCAGCAAGTAATATCCTAAGAACAGGACAGTCTTTTACATGACTTAAAACAGATATTGAATTCAGAAAATGTAACATTGATATAATACTATCACCTAATAACCAGTCAACATTTAAATTTCACCAATTATTTCATTACTGTCTTTTTATAACAATTTTTTTCTCCAGTCTAGGTTCCAGTCAGGAATTATATACTGCCTTCAGTTACCATGTAAAAGATTTTTTGAAGTGATGTGCTGCTTCTCTACAAATCTATTTTACAGGAAAATATTTGATATGATTTCTCAGAATGAATCAATTCTTTTCACAAATATGACAATTTTTCTTTGTTTTCTCATTGTAAACATCAGTTCTTATACATCTGTCCGAGATAAGGAATTGAGAATTTTTTATAAAGATTGTATTAGTCGTTTCAAAAAATTTAAACCCAGGGAAAAAGAAAGAGAAAGTTTGTCCTCTCCTCAACTTTAGTCCATGGCAGCCAATGGATTTTTTCCTGTCCTTTTCCAGAATGTCATATAAAAATAATCAAACCATGTGTAGCTTTCTTTCACTTAATATAATACATTTGAGATTGATCTGTATTGTTATATGTATCAGTAGTTCATCATGATCAGAGCTCCACTCTATACAATTCTGAATCTTTGACACATTTTGAAGTTTAGTATGTCATCATTTTCCATGAATGGTCTCATGTGTGCTTGAAAGGAATTCTCTATTTTTTGTTGTAGGGTTCTATATATAGCTATTAGAAAAGCTTATTAATAGAGTTCAAATCAACTATGGTCTTACTTTTTTTGGTTTGTACTTGCCTGGACTATGTTTTTCATTCTTCTTTACTTTCATACCACTGAATTATTTGAATTTTTTTCAATTAATATATATAATTTAAATATATATCTTTTCAATTAGTGTATTTTCATTTCCAAGAATTTTTGTTGTATTTTTCATATACATCTATTCTTTTGATTTTGTTTTATAGTGTCTTGTTTTTATAGACGTTATTCCTTTATTTTTTAGTGAACGTAACTTCTTTTAAGATGTTTCCTGACTGCTCTGTGTATATGTTCTTGCATATTGCTTTGTTCTTTTTTTAACTTTACATACACTTATAACTGTTGAGGTTGTTGACTTCCCTTCTTGGCTTTAAGTTTCCTCATGTGTTTTGGAAATTAATCTCCAGGCTTACCTTGATGGGAAACTTTTTTTCTCTATCACTGTTTTTTCTACTTATCCTTATCATTGAGTCAATGGGTACCTTGGCCTATGTTTTAGGACTTAGGCTCTGTCTGTGTCCTCTGGCCCCCTGGGTTTACGTAATCTTTAGCTCTAAGAGCTTTTCAGCCTTTTTTCAGAGTTTGAGGAATCACTACTCAGTGCAGATTTCATGCACTGAGACTGGCTCAAATCTGTTGCCAGGTGGTTCTTTTTAATCCTCACCACCATGGGATATCAACCCTTAGTGCCTCTGACTCCTACCTGACTTGGAACCTAACAAATCTATACTATTAGCCTTGTTTACTACTTTATGTTCTGTTCTATGAGGATTTTTATTTTTAATATAGCTTTTTAAAAATTTTTCTCTCTACAGTTTATCTATAGCTAATAAGTATTTGAAACAGAGACATCTCTAAAATGTACATTCCCAGTGCTATCTTGACCTAGAAGTCCTAGCAATATAGTTTTCACATAAGAATTTGGAAATTAGGATATGAATCTTTATTAAACCATTCATCTTTGATATGTACCTATCTGAATATATATGTATAGATATGTGTGTATTTGTATATATATGTATGCATACATATATATATCTATACATAGATAGATAGATAGATAGATATCTTATTCTGTTGCCTGGTTTAATGCACAGATCTGACATCAAAACAAGAATATAAACACCAATTCATATTCCAAGGTCATGACTTCTAGACTCAAAATGAATGGGTTCAACTTGTGGCATTAGTATTTACTTCCTATGTGACTCAAGCTTTCATAGTCTTTTGTTTCCTTTGTATCAACCCCATAGAAATCTAGAGAGGATTAAATATGGCAATATATAAAACATTAGTATAATATGTGTCTTGTAGTAAGCCCTCAATGAATGTTAGCTATTATTTGTACAGTAGAGTTGCATGATATACATATTAAGTGTATAATTCACCTGTAGTTATCTTCTTCTGTGAAATACATAAAATTATATTTTAGGTATATAACTAGTTTGTGTGATACATTATTTCCATTTCGAAGTTAAATATCACCAGCATTGTTAAACCCCTATCATGTTTTACATATGATGGTCATTTAAATTATCTTCAATGGTAATCTTGACTACTAGATATTTTTTTCCTTACAGAATGACTTTAAGATTTAACCTTCTCATCAGATATAACCATCATTAGTTTTCTCTACATGTGTGTATATATGACATACAATAATAATTATATATAATGTTACAATTATAAAAAAATCATTTGGTCTCAGAATCTGAAGGTGGGATTTTTTCCAATCACCTCACCTCTGAACCTCAGTTTCTCAATTTATGCAACAAAGATAATAACCACACACCAATGTGTTTGTACAGATAAAATGAAATAACATATTAGAGAGAGATCTATAAACAGTAAATAACTCTACAAATACAAACTATGATTGCTTGTCTTCATTACAGCAGTTTTACAGAGTTCCCACAGAAAACAAGTAACTCTGAGCCTGGAAAGTTTGTTTCACTTGCAGTCCATCCTGTACTTTTCATAATAAGGAAAAATTCTCAATGAGAATTATATGAAGAATGATTCTTAGGGGATGGCAGTGAAGTGATATACATTACCTACTATTTGTATTTGACATTTAACTGCTGATAACAAAGTTTTAGACTCCCTTGCTTTTTCAAATACAGCATACAGCATTTAGTTCTAGCAATTTGAAGCAGAAATAAGGAATCCTAATTTTAGTCCTGAAGTCAGTCAGGCTGGCATTTTCTTCCTTGTTCAGATAAAATTATTATATACCTTTAGTGGACTATGCTGAACAATTCTAAGAACTAAGCTGTTTATCCTTAGTTGCTGACTCTATTTTGAGTCACAAGAAATGTGTTCCTTAAAATCTCCAATACAGCTTTTCTCTTCTTTCAAGCAGACTCAAACATAGCAGAAACTATTGTAAGTGGAACATAAGTTCTGCTTTGTTCCTACTAGAGCAGAACAGAAGTTAAATTGCTACTTCTATAAGCTAAGTAAAAGGTTGGTACATAAGTTCATAGCTCTACTCAGCTGCCTTTTAACCCCTTTCTTTCTCAACTGTCTTAACTTTCCACATATGATTGAAAAATCAAAACAATATTAAAAAAAAAAAAACAATAATATTCACTGAGTATCTTGCTTCCACCTGTGTCTTCATCTGCTCCACCACCCCCCATTTCAGGTTAAAGCTATTACTAGTTTCTTGTATATTCTTCTGGTGTTTATACACACACATAACACAGATACATATAGATACAGATATATATTCTTATCTTTCTTATACAAATGGTAGCATACTTTATATATTGTTTTCCACTTTGGTTTTTTTTTACTGAATAATTTATCTTGGAGTTTTGTTTTTGTTTTAGCGTCAGTACATA
>NW_006442484.1:25069512-25075765 GCF_000325575.1 Pteropus alecto
TTATTTATTCAGCCCCTTGTAGAAGAACACTTGAGTTGTTTCAGTCTTTTCCTGATATAAACACTGCTACAGTGAAAAACTTTGAATATTATCATTTCATACATGTGAGGATAATCTATAGGATACATTTTCAAAGTAGGATTACTGTATCAAAGAGAAAATGCCTTTTGAAAACATTTCTTTATTGTTTTAACTACCTCAAAACAACAGAGAGTTGGGGACATTGGGGATGGAGCGTGTGGTGGAATTGTGCAAACAAGCCTAGATTTGGTCTGGGCTCTATTACTCCTTTGTCATTTGGCTTTGGGCAAGTTTGCCCCTCGTGGTACTTCAATATACTCCTCTGCGAAAATTGGAGACTAGTCTCTATCTCAATTGGGAGATCATAAAGTTAGATGAGGTCATGGATGAGAAGAGTCAGCATTGCCCACCTTTAAGGTTCTGTGGTTATTAACCTGAAAATGGCCACAACCCTGATGCCAATACGCTAGGCTTGCTTGCTTTTATTTTTTAATAATCATTCAGTAAAACTGACTTTTTCTTCTTTTTAATGTACTGCTCTATAAATTTTAACACATGCACAGATTTACATAACCACCACCATAATCTGTATACAAAATAGTAAATGCATTTTTAAATTTAGTAAATATTGGCTAGTTACTCTCCATAGAAACTGTACATGCTCACTGGACTCCCCGCAACAATACATGAGTGACTTTTTCCTCACAGCCTTGGCAAAAGTTGATTGTTTGTTTGCTATTGATTGTGTGTTTGCTGTTGATTGTGTGTTTGCAGTTGATTGTTGTTATAGCATTCCCCATTCAGAGACGTAAGCAGTGAACTAGGGCTGCCGCAGCTGTCTGGTCCTTCTTACCTTGATTAAAGTTGCTTAAGCCTGAAATCTGAAGCTTAAAAAGAAAACTAAATATTAAACAGAGCCTCATATTTTAATCACATTTAAACCAGCTACTTTTCCCATCTGCTCCTGAAACAAATAGACAGGTCAGTTTGTAGCACTCTGTCATTCTGAATAACTAAGGGGTAAATGAAGGAAAGGAAGAGAACTAGTCTAGATTTCAATTGTGTGCTTTTGAAATGGTAACTGTTCTTCACTAAATGTTTACAATTTCGAATGCACATATAACTTTTCTGCTTCCTACCCATCTTAAAACGTTTGGAAATGAAAGCATGATTGAGAAGATCTTACAATTTTGTATTTCCATTTGTAAAATTACTAAAAGAAAGAATGGTGTTAATAGCTTTGACATAAGAATATTAGACTAAAGTTTTTCAAACATATTCTTTCTTTACTGTATGTAAATCAACCATATATAACTAAAATAGCATTGCTTTATTTTAGGTTTGCCAGCCACTGGCCTATAGGTCAGATTCAGCCAGCAGGCTCTCATCATTTGTGTCACATAATCTTTCAAAATTGGGATATTTGACATTAAAATCCGAATCTCTGGCTTTGCTTGAATAATCAGTATATCAGGCCACAATTGCCCATATTATCGCATAGTAACTATTACGTGGGGTATACACTCTAATATACTACATTCTTTTACCTGCCCTCTTCACTCATTTTTTTCTACTTATTCTTCAGAATAGTATATAATTTAAACTTTTAATAAGTTTTAATATCAACAAACTTATTTTTATTACCAGTATTTTCAAGTTTTCACATAGTATTTAGCAATAATATTTCAGTAAAAATATACAGTTATTATAATTAAAGTATTCTTACAAATATGAATTTGATTTAATGGTTGGACTACTGTAAATAGAGATTTTTTCTTTTAATAAATGAACATATTTTCTTACCATCTTGGAAAACTGTCATTGATTTTTATCACTTTCCAAATGATTATTTTTTTCACTTGGTAGGTTGATTATTTTCTATCCATGCCTTTTGACTTTTAATATATATCTTTAAAAAACTTCAGTTGCTGAGAAATCTTACAGCAAGGTTAATCAGAGTCATGATCATATTTCTCCTGCATTTCAATCCCTGAGCTGACAAACTGACTTACCATATAAGTTCTCATTGATTTTAATCTTCCAGACTTAGCAGACCTCTGTTTATTTAGGTGAGCATTAATCACTTCTTCACCCAACACCATATACGTTGAAATCTCTTGTGGTATAAACAAAGATTTAAGATGATGGACATTGCTTTCTTTGCTAACACTGTACCACAATATGGAATGCTTTGTTTATGAGCACGTTTAATTAAGGTTTACATCTGTGTTGAAAAAGAATTCTGAATCTGGTTGTACTCATTTTTAGAATCAAAATTTTTTTATATCACTTGTCCTATATTGTTATTGATGTTATCTAAGAATAATTGGCACCAGGACAAGGAATCTAAGTGAAATAGAAACTAAAGATTTATAACAAATAGTGGGGACATGGGAGCAGGAAGGGAAGTTTTACTAAGACTTTATTATGAAAAGTATTAAACCAGAGACTACTTAAATACGGATTATAATTTTAACTGTGGGAATAATGAAAATCAACAAAGAATGAATGATGTTTTTGTTTTCTTTTTTGTAATTTCTAGCACAGTAGACAACACAGTAAGATAACCTGCCCTTAATGTTTAACTTTCTATCATGCTTTTAAAGAGGTGCCTTTTTTGCAAAAATATTCAGAGAATTTTTTTCAATTTTTCCAGTGGTTTCTCCAATTCTTTGATATTCAAATTATTTTCCTTTGGTTTGCCCATTGAATCATAATCCTTGCAGATTTTCTCCATTTCACTTTTTAACTGGTCTAACTGGCTGTTTGTGTGATTTGAGTAGTGTTCAAATATCACTTGCATTAACCTCATGAAATCCTGCTTTTTTCTGATACTGACTTCAAGTTAATTTGCATTATATTATTTATAGCCATAAATAGCATCCCAAAAGAACAGATACAACCGGCGTTGGTGGTATAGTGGTGAGCATAGCTGCCTTCCAAAAGAACAGATACATTTCCAAAATCTGATAATTGAGGACAGCCCGACCAAAAAAACTTTTGTCATTATGGGTAACAACAGGTTCTTTAGTGTTAAGTGGGGAAGAATATTCAAGTAGGAAACAGTTAATGAGTTGTACATGCATTAGTCAGTATTTTATGCTGTTCTGTAATTAAGAAATAAATATCATCCTAGCCTGAAGTGATTCTTCTCTCCTCTGAACTTCTAGAAGCTTCATTTTCCATATTGCTTCCTTGACAAATAATTTTGTACCAACCTTGAAAAACTCTTCAGCTATTTTCAGGAATATATTTAAATCTCATATTGTTATTGAACAACTTTTGTGCTTATACTTTTCCAACCAAACTGTAAGCCTCTTATAATCCATCATACTCTCCAATTTCTACTATAGTGCCTTGTTAATAGTAGACATGGCCAAAAATTTATTTGGTTTGATTAATAAACCCATTCTTTTCTAGAATAAGAAAAATTAACTCGACTCTTATTTAATGTATTGCACATTGCTCTCATGAAACTGCAAAGCTTTATAACAAATGTTAACCATTATTCCTATTAATAAACTTATAATGAGTTCTTATTCCAATATGGGTTGTGAGTGGAATTTTAGATTTATGCTCTTAAGATTTTCTAAAATAATGCTCATGAGGATAAGATGACATATTCATGAAGTATGCAGAAACAGGTATTTTCTTAGACTGCTGGTGGGTATAAATTGGTACAACTCTTGGAAAGCAATTAAGATATAATGTATACCAGAAGCCTAAAGATATTTATTATTCTTTGACCCAATTTCTAAAAATATATTCTAAAGCAATATAGAAAAAGGATTATTTCAAGGACACTTTGCAATGTTGTTTATAATAATCAAATTTGGAAAAAATCTAAATGATAAATAATAATGAATGGTAATAAGAAAATTACAGTGCAATAATATGATGTTATTGTACATAATGTTTGCAAAGAATGTGCTGAAACATGGTCTTTTATTAAAAATGTATAAATTTAGGTACAGTACTATCACAGCTTTATGAAAATAAAGCACAGGGAACAAAGTCTGAAAGAAGATATGCGAAAAACTCAACAGTTTAATAGTAATTTGTTTTTGAGTGGTAAAACTGTGTTCTTTCTTATTTGTATTCTCTAGTGATCCTATAAAAATTACGTATTATTTTTAGAATGGGAAAAAAAACTGCTTTTTAAAAAAACCTAAGAAAAGTATCTCTCTTGGGAAAGACATACTTTTTGAAAATGAGAACCCTGCTTTTTAGTAATTTTTAGAAACTTAAAAATAAAAAATAAGAATTAGAGGACCTGGTCATATTCACAGTCCCACTGTCACAACTCTTTCTTCTTCCAGATGGATGAGTCCTCAATACAAATCATCCATCTCCTTTTCACAACAGGCCTCCTCTCGACTTACTGGAGACCTAACCAAATGCCTGTCCTTTACAGTATGACAATATCAAATGCCTGCCCTTATTGCCCATGCTTTTCTTTTCATTTCCTTCTTATAAGACCAGACAGATTGGCCCTTAATAGCTTTGACCCAATTATGTGTGCTGAGTCCTACCTCATGTTTTAAGAAATAGGGTAGTAAACCACCAAAGTAAAGCTTTACTTCAATTTGAGATGGACTACTTGATCTCTCCTGTGTATTGTTTAATGTCACTGACGTGGGTTGTTCAAACCTCTCTGATACAAAACTTCATTTTCTGAAACCCAACTCTTGTCAGAGTTCAAGCTCAAGCATTGTTACTTACAGTCTATACAATATGATGTATTTAGATCATTAACTCTTTAAAATATGTGCAACAGCTTTATTAACATAATTCATATATCATACAATCCACCCATTTAAAGTATATAATTCGGTGCTTTTTAGTATATTCACACAGTTGTACAACCGTCACCACAATCAACTTTAAAACTTTTTTCTCACCCCTAAAAGAAACCTGTACCCATTAGCAAAAAACTCCTCAATTCCCCCAAGTTGTGTCCCCGCCTCGCCCCACCCTAGGCAACTACTAATCTATATAGATTTTCTTATTTTGGATATTTCTTAAAGATGGAATCATACAATATGTGGTCTTTTGCAACTGATTTATTTTACTTAGTAAATATTTTTAATGTTCATATTATAGCATATAGCAGTACTTCATTTATTTTTATTACTAAATAATATTCCATTTATGGTTATAGCAATTTTATTCCTTTATCAGTTGGTGAACATTTAGATTATTTCTACTTTTTAGATATTATGAATAATTCTGCTAAGAACATTTGTGTACAAGTTTTTGTGTGAACATATGTTTTTATTTCTTGTTGGTATAAACTAGATGTGGAGTTACTGTGTCATGTAGTGTCTCTATATTTAACATTTGAGGAACTGTTAGACTCTTTTCCAAAGTGGCTGCACCATTTTACAGTATACCAGTATATGAGGGTTTCAGTTTCTTCACATCATTTTGTTCTGTGTATCTATGAGTTTGTTTCCATTTCATTTTATTTGTTCTCTTGTT
This sequence comes from Pteropus alecto, assembly GCF_000325575.1. NCBI lineage: Eukaryota > Metazoa > Chordata > Mammalia > Chiroptera > Pteropodidae > Pteropus > Pteropus alecto. The sequence continues at coordinate 25,075,015 of NW_006442484.1, forward strand.
TTGTTTTTTAGTTTCTACACATAAGTGAAATTTACCACATTTGTCTTTCTCTGTCCAACTTATTTCATTTAGCCTAGTACTCTCTAGGTCCATCCATTGTCATCGCAAATGGCAAGATTTTGTTCTTTTTTATGGTCGAATAATATTCTATTATGTATTGTATCACAATTTCTTTATCCATTTATCCGTCGATGGACACTTAGGTTGTTTCCAAATCTTAGCTATTGTAAGTAGTGCTGCAATGAACATGGGGGTACATGTATCTTTTCGAGTTACAGTTTTCATTTCCTTCAGGTAAATATCAGAAGTGGAATTGCTGGATCACACAATGGTTCTATTTTTAATTTTTTGAGGATCCTCTATACTGTTTTCCATAGTGGCTACATTAATTTACATTCCCACCAACAGTGCTTAAGGGTTCCCTTTTCTCACATCTTTGCCAGAACTTATTATTTCTTGTCTTTTTGATAACAGCCATTCTAACAGCTGTTAGGCAATATCTCACTGTGATTTTGAGTTGCATTTCTCTGGTGATAATGACTTTGAGCATCTTTTCATGTACCTGTTGAGCATATTTATATCTTCTTTGGAAAAATGTCTGTTCATATATTGTGCCCATTTTTAACTTGGATTATTTGGATTTTTATTTTTTATTTTTGGCTGTTGAGTTGTATAAGTTCCTTATATATTTTGGATATTACTCTTTATCAGATACATGATTTGCAAATATTTTCTCCCATTTAGTAGCTTG
>NW_006442484.1:25075804-25084850 GCF_000325575.1 Pteropus alecto
TTAGTGCTTTTATTTTCTTCAGATAAATACCCAGAAATGGGATTGCTGGATAATATGGTATTTCTAGTTTTAATTCTTTGAGAAATCTCCATATGTTTTTCATGGTGGCTGAACTAGTTTACAGTCCCACCAAGAGTACATGAGGACTCCCTTTTCTCTATATCCTCACCAACACTCGTTATTCCTTGTCTTCTTGTTAATAACCATTCTCAGGTGTGAAGTGATATCTCATTTGTAGTTTTGATTTTCATTTCCCTGAAGATTAGTGATGTTGAGCATCTTTTCATGTGTCTGTTAGCCATCTGTATGTCTTCTTTGGAGAAATGACTATTCCGGTCTTCTACCCATTTTTAATTGGATTATCCACTTTATTGATGTTGAGTTGTATGAGTTCTTTATGTATTTCTGATGTTAACACCTTATCAAATATATTATTTGTAAATATCTTCTCCCATTCAGTAGGTTGCCTTTTTATTTTGTTCATGGCTTCTTTTGCTGGGCAAAAGCTTTTTAGTTTGATATAGTCCCATTTGTTTGTTTTCGTTTTTGTAGCCTTTGCCTGAGGAGACATATCCAAAAGAAATATTTTGGTGCTAAGGTAGACATTCAAGAGTTTGCTGCTTATGTTTGCTTCTAGGAGTTTTATGGTTTCGGTTCTTGTGTTTCAGTCTTTAATCCATTTTGAGTTCGTTTTTATATATGGTGTAAGAAAATCGTCATTTCGGAATTTTTTTTGCAGGTTTCTCAACACCATTTATTGAAGAGACTACCTTTCGATTATATATTCAATTATATATTCTTGCCACCTTTATCATAAATTAATTGACCATATAAGCATGGGTTTATTTCTGAGCTCTCTATTCTGTTCCATTAATCTGTGTGTCTGTTTTTCGTTGTTTGTTTTGTTTTGTTTTGTTTTGGGGGATTTTTGTTGTTGTTGTTGCCATACTGTTTGATTACTATAGCTTTGTAGTATAGTTTGAAATCAGGGAGTGAGCTATCTCTAAATTTTTTCTTTTTCTCAAGATTTCTGTGGCTATTCAGGGTCTTTGTAGTTCCGTATAAATTTTAGGATTATTTGTTCTAGTTCAGTGAAAAATGCTGTTAGTATTTTGATAGGGATTACATTGGATCTGTAGATTGCTTTGGATATTATAGACATTTTAACAATATTAATTTATCCTATCCATGAGTGCTATATATCCTTGCATTTATTTGTATCTACTTTGATTTTTTTCATCAATATCTTATAATTTTCTGAGTATAGACAGGTCTTTTATCTCCTTGTTTAAATTTATTCCTAGATAGTTTATTCTTTTTGATGAATTGTAAATGGGATTGTTTTCTTAATTTGTCTTTCTGATAGTTCATTATTCGTGTATAGAAATACAACAGATTTTTTGAATATTAATTTTGTATTCTGCAACTTATTGAATTCATTTACTATTTCTAATAGTTTTTGGTGGTTCTTTATGCTTTTCTATATTTAATATGTTATCCACAAATAGTGAAAGTTTTACTTCTTCCTTTCCAATCTGGATGCCTTTTATTTCTTTTTCTTGTTTGATTGCTGTAGCTAAAACTTTCAGTTCAATACACCGTTGAATAAGAATGGTGAGAATAGACATCCTTGTCATGTTTTGTTCTTAGAGAAAAAGATTTCAGCTTCTTACCATTTAGTATGACGTTAGCTGTGAGTTTGTCCTATATGGTCTTCATTATATTGAGATATGTTCCCTCTATACCTACTTTGTTGACAGTTTTTTTCATAAATTGATGTTGTGCTTTGCCTATTTTTAATTAGGATGTCTTTTATTATTGTTTAAGAGTTCTTGATATATTCTAATTGCAAGCCCATTTCTTTGAACCACAAAAGTTTAATTTTGATGATCTACAGTTTATTTTTTCTTTGGTTACTTGTGATTTTAGTGTCATATCTGAGAAGACTTTGCCTAACCTAAGATCACAAAGATTTATTCCTACATTTTCTTGTAAGAGTTTTATACTTTTAGTTTGTACATTTAGGTCTATGGTCTATTTTGAATTAATTTTTGAATATGGTAAGAGGAACAGGCCCAGCTTTCTTTTTTATCTGAGCATTTGTCATAGCACCATTAGTTTAAAAGCTATTCTTTCACCCCATTGAATTTCTTAGTATCCTTGTTGAAAATCAATTGACCTTAAATGTAAGAGTTTGTTTTGGATTTTCAGTTACATTCCATTGATCTATATGTCTATCTTTACACCAATACCATACTGTCTTAATTGCTATAGCTTTGTAATGTTTGAAATAAGGAAGTATGAATCCTTCTGTTCTTGTTTTTCAACTATGTTCTTGTTTTTCAAGATTGTGCAGGCTATCCTGATTCCCTTGAATTTCCATATGAATTTTAAGTTCAGCTTGTCCATTTCTGCAAAGAAGTCACCTATGATTTTGATGGAGATTGCATTTAATCAGAAGATCGACTTGAGGAATATTGCCATCTAACGATATTAAGACTCATGTTCAGTCATGAACATAAGATGTCTTTCCATTTATTTAAATCTTAATTTTTTTCAGTAATGCTTTGTAGTTTTTAGAGCTAATACGTCTTTTGATAAATGTATTCCTCAATATTTTATTCTTTTGATAACAATTTTAAATAGAACAAATATGACTAATTTTTGTATATTGCTCTTGTATTCTGTAACCTTGCTGAACTCATTTATTAATGTATATAGTTGCTTAGAGAATTTCTTTGGATTTTCCATATTCAATGTCATATCATCTGAAATAGAGAAAGTTTTACTTTGTCCCACTGTGAAAGCCCTTTATTTCATTTTCTCGCCAAGTTTCCCTGGCTACATAGCCTCTAGTACAATGTTGAGTACAAGTGGTGAGAGTAGCTATCCTTTGTCTTATTCCTGATATCGGTGGAAAGCACTCATTCTTATGCCATTAAGTATAATGTGAGCTGTGTGTTTTTCAGAAATGCCTTTTATTGGTCGAGGAAGTTCCCTTCTAATTCTAATTTGTTGAGTACTTTTATCATGAAGAATTGTTGGACTTTGCCAAATGCTTGTTCTGCGCCTATTGAGATGATAACATAGTTTCTATCTTTTTCTGTTGGTATGATATACTACATTAATTGATTTTTGTATGTTAAACCAACCTTAGATTCCTGCAATAAATTCCACGTAGTCATGGTGTATAATCCTTTCCATATGTTGCTGGATTTGGTTTGCTACTATTTAGTTGAGAATATTTGCATCTATATTCATAAGGGATAATAATCTATAGTTTTCTTGTGATGCCCTTATCTAGTTTTTGTATGAAAGTAATAATAGGTTCAGAATGAGTTGAGCAGTATTCGCTCTTCTGTTTCTTTGGAAGAGCTTATGAAGAATTGGTATTAATTATTCTTTAAATGTTTGACAGAATTCAACAGTGAAGCTACTTAGACCTAGGCTTTTATTTGTGAGAAGTGGTTTTTTGTTTTTTGTTTTTCGTTTGTTTGTTTGTTTTTAAGATTTTGTTTTACGAAAGCAATTTTAGGTTCACAGAAAAATTGACAGGAAGGTACAAAGATTTCCCATGTACTCCTGCTCCTATAGATGCATATAGCCTCTCCCATCATCAACATTCCCTACCAGATTGATACATTTGTTAAAATAGATGAACCTGCATTAACACATTATGGGATGTCTTAAAATTACTAGTTCAATCTCTTGTTGTAGATCTATCCAGATTTTCCATTTCTTCTTGAGTCAGTGTTAGTAGCTATTTATGTCTTTAAGGAATTTGTCTCTTTCATATAAGTTACCTAATTTTTTGTCCTTGTAATCCCTTATACTTATTTTCTGAATATCAGTAATAATGCTCTCTTCCTCATTTCTGATATTGGTAATTTTAGTCTTCTCTCTTTTATCTTGGTTAGTCTTTCCATTGGCTTGTCAGTTTTATTGACCTTTTCAAATAACAAAATTTTAGTTCATTGATTTTCTCATCTCCATTTATTTCTACTATAATTTTTACTGTTTCCTTCGTTCTGCTTTAAGTTTAGTTTTAAACTAAAACTTAAAGTTTTGGTTTAAACTTTTATTGTTTCAGTGTCTTAAGATAGAAGAGTAGGTTATTGATTTGAATTCTTTCTCCTTTTTCTAATATTGGTGCTTAGTTATAATTTCCTTCTAAGCACTTCTTTAGCTTCATTCCACATGTTTTGGCATGTTGTGTCTTATTTTCATTCATCTTAAATATTTTCTAATATACTTTTTTATTTCTTCTTTGACCCATTGGTTATTGAAGAATGTGTTGTTTAATAGCTGTATATTTTTGAATTTCCCAAATTCCTTTCTGTTATCGATTTCTAACTATATTCCCTTATAATTGGAGAACATACTTTGTGTGATTTTAATCCTTTTAAATTTATTGAGGCTTTTTTACTTCCTAGTTATGGTCTATCCTGCAGAATGTTCTATGTGCAGTTCAGAAGAATGTGTATTCTAATATCATTGGGTAGAGTGTTTAATTGATGTCTGTTAAGTCCAGTTAGTTGGCTTATGGTACTATTCTTGTCTTTAACTTCCTTGCTGATCTTTTGCCTATTTATTCTATTCATTAACTAAAGTAGGATATTAAAAACTGCCAACTAGTATTGTGAATTATATATATCTTCCTTCAATTCTGTCTGTTTTGCCTCATGTATTTTAAGATTAGGTGGTTAGGTATATGTATATTTTTAATTATTATGGATTGACTTTTTTAAATTAATTTATTTTATTTAGTTTCAAGTATAGAATACATTGATTAGACATGTACTGTATACTTGGAAGAACTTTTTAATCATTATAAAATGTCCCTCTTTATCTCTTATAACAATTTTTGTTTTAAATCTATTTTATACAGCTTTCTCATGGATGCTGTTTACATGATCTATGCTTTTTCATTTTTTTAAATTTCAACCTATTTATATCTTTCAATCTAAACTATCTCTTATAGCATGTATTGGGTATTGTTTTTTAATCCAGCTTGAGAGTCTCTGCCCTTTGATGGATTATTTAATCCATTCGCATTTAATGTTATTGGTATATTTAGATTTGTATCTGACACTTCATTCTTTGTTTCTAATACCTCATATCTTTTTTGTTCCTCTATTCTTGTTTACTGCTTTCTTTTTATATAAGTGAATATTTTTTATGCACTATTTTAGTTCTTTTAATAATTTTTTCATTATATCTTTTAGTTATTTTCTTGGTGATTGCTCTAGGGGTTACAATATATATCTTAACTCATCAGACTCTACTTCATATTTCTACTAACAATTCCACTAAGATAAAAATGTTATTTCTCTATAGCTCTATTTTCTCTTCTCCTTTTTTGTGCTATTGTTATGTACTTATATCGATTTGTGCTAACAATACATTATTGTAATTATTAGTTTCTGTAATTTTATGTCTTTTAAGGAAGTTAATAAAAGGGGAACAAGTACATATTTACAGTTTGTTATATTAGCCTTCTTATTTACTATTTCTAATTCTCTTAATTTGTTCTTGTAGTTTCAAGTTACAATCTGCTGTCATTTCCTTACTCCAGTACAGCTTTGCTCCCACCACCTCCTTTGTGCTATTATTGCCAAACATATTGTATTTCTGTATGTTAGAAACTTAGCAATATATTATCCTACAATATTGTTTTGTACAACTCATTTTTTATCTGGCTTTTTTTTAATTTTAATTTGTTTCAAGTATACAGTACGTTGGTTAGACATCTATATAGTTCATAAAATGAACCCCTCAATTGCTCCCTCCCTCCCCTGACCTTCCACCTAGCCATAACATTAATGCTAATTGCATTCCCTATGCCATGCTCTCTATCCCCATGACCATCCATCAGTAACAAATTTGTACTTCTTTAGCCCTTCACCCCATTCTTCCAGCCGCCCAAACTACCATCCCCTATGTTCAACACCAAATTGTCCACTATATTTGTGAGTCTGTTTGCTCCCTCCCTCCCCTGACCTTCCACCTAGCCATAACATTAATGCTAATTGCATTCCCTATGCCATGCTCTCTATCCCCATGACCATCCATCAGTAACAAATTTGTACTTCTTTAGCCCTTCACCCCATTCTTCCAGCCGCCCAAACTACCATCCCCTATGTTCAACACCAAATTGTCCACTATATTTGTGAGTCTGTTTTTGATTAGTTTGTTTTGTTGTTCCTTAGATTTTGCATATAAGTGACATCATATGATATTTGTCTTTCTCTCTCTGATTTATTTCACTCAGCATAACCTCTAGGTCCATCCATGTCATTGCAATGGTAGGATTTCATTTTTTTTTTATTTTTTTATGGCTGAGTAATAATACATTGTCAGTCTCATGGGTGTTCCCTTATAAGTAATTATTTGTTTTTCTCTTGCTGCTTTTAATATTCTTTCTTTGTATTTAACCTTTGGCATTTTAATTATAATGTGTCTTGGTGTAGGCTGTTCAACATCTGGATTTTCTTCAGTTATGCCAATCAGATGAATATTTGGAGCCTTAATAGTCTCTCATAGTCTCCTTAAATTATTTTTATAGCCTTGGCATCTTTTTTCTTGCCATTCTGATTGAGTATCCTGATTGGCTTTCCTGTCCTCTAGATAGGGCATTTGATCCTCTTTTCTTTCTTCACTTTGTTTATTCCTTTGTTTATTCCATTTAATATACTTTTCATCTCAGATAATGTGTTCTCCAATTCAGACTGGTTCCCTTTTATAATTTCCATTTCTATTTTTATGTTTTTTATCTCTTTGTTGGAGTTCTCTACACTTCCCAAAAGTTCATTGAGCATCTTTATAACCAGTGTTTTGAACTCTGCATCTGTAAGATTACTTGACTCCATTATATCTAGATCTTTGTTCTGTTCTCTCATATGTTTTCTGCTTCTTTATCATCCCATTTTGGCTGCCTTTCCGTGTCTGTTTCTATGTATTAAGCAAAGTTCCTGAGTCTCCCGGTCTTATTAGTGTGGATTTGTGAAGTAGGTGTCTAGTGGAATAGTCCTGAAAGGGGTTCAGCTGCAGGCCAAATTTAGCCCAAGCCTCTACCCCTCCGGGGCCACCTGTTAAGATTCAGCAAGCAATCCACAGATGCTGTGCTTATAGTTACCTCAGAAGGCCACACCAGAAACGGATGCCAGCTGCCTCCACCAGTGTGAGTCTCAGCAAGGAGCACCTGACTCGCTGAAGATATACCTGGTCGTGGCTTGGGTGGGGCTGGGAGTCAGGGAGGCGGGGTTTTAGGGAATCCTCTGGGCGGAGTTACCTCTGTTATCCAGTTTGATGACTTCAGGGCTATGGCGGCGCTGTGTCCAACACACTGGTGGGGGGAGGGCTCAACAGGGAACAACGGATTCCACCGGCATTTCTGTATCAAGCCAGTCTCACCTTGGCCCTCACTCCAACAGTGTCTCCTTGTAAGTCCCTGATGTCCCCTGCACGCAGCCGAATCAGCACTGGTGCTCAGAGTAAGTAGATCCATCACTGCAAAAATCCACTCCCAGATGCGGCCCCTTTAAGAGGCGTCTGCTGCTGCCGCTGCCGCTGCCGCAGCCTCTGTCTCAACTGCTCGAGACCCGGCAGCCCCATGTCCTCACCCCATCCTGCCTCCTGCCGTTGCAGGGTGTTTTCTTGGATTTCTCCTTAATTGTATGGCTTGTTCATCCTAGGCGATTTTTCCTTGCTGCTGCTCCTTGTTTCTGTCACAACTTTGATTTGGTCACTAGAGGGATGAACAGAGCCTCTATCATCTACATCATTTCTTTTTCTCTGTACATTTCTCTTCACATTTACGCTGTCTTATAATTCCATACTTACCTTTACCAGTGCTCTTTACTTTTTGTTTAGAGTCGAAGCACCACCTGGGGTCACTTGCTTTGAGCTTGAAGAACTTTCTTTAGTACTTGTGATGTAGCTGTGCTACCAATGAATTCTCTGTTGTTGTTTATTTGAGAGCATATTTATTTCACCTTCATTTTTGAAAAATAGTTTTGCTGGATATAAATTTTTTGTTGACAGGTTTGGATTTGTGGTTTTTTTTTCCCTTTAACACTTTGATTATATAATCTCAATGCAATCTGGCCTTCATTGTTTCTTGACAGTCAGCTTCTGGTATTATTGGATTTTCCTTATATGTGATGAGTCCTTTTTCTCAAATTGCTTCTAAGATTTGTCTTTGTCTCTGTCTTAAACAGTTTTACTATAATGTGTCTCAGTGGGGATTTCTTTGTATCCTATTTGGAGTTCATTGAACTTTTTGTATGTGTCAATACTTTTCATCAAATTATTTCTTCAAATATTATTTGTAGTTCTTTTTCTTCTCTCCTTCTGGTACTCCCATTTATTCATATGTTGGAGCGTTTAGTGATGCCCCACATTTATCTGAGGCTCTATTCATTTTTCTTTATTTTTTTTCTCTCTAGATTGCATAATCTCTGTTGATATATCTTCCAGTTTATTGATTCTTTCTTCTGCCACTTCAAATGTACTATTGAGTCCCCCTACTGAATTTTTCATTTCAATCTTTATTTCAACATACTTTTGAACTCCAGAATTTCCAATTGATTCTCTTTTTTTGTAATAATTTCTATCTCTTTAGTAATATCCTGTATCTGTTGAAACATTCTCATCACACTTTGCTTTAGTTCTTTGAACATGTTTATAATGGCTCCTTTTAAGTCTTTGTTTTCTGACATCTGGACTCTCTTACAGGCAGTTTCTGTTTACTTTTTTCCCTTTGTTTGGCTCATTCTTGATTTTTGCATGTCTCATTATTTTTCTGTGAAAACTGGACATTTTTTTATAGCATGTTATGTCAACTCTAGATACTGACGCTCACTTTCACAGGACTTTCCATTGTTCGTATATTGTCTAATGACTTAGCTAGATTATTTTAATGTAGTCTATTTCCCCCACTGTGTCAAACTTCTGATAATTCTCTTTAGAATATTCAGACATGCCCATGCACATGGTCATCCTGGAATGACAGTAGTTACAACAGAGTTCTCTTTAACTGTCTCTT
>NW_006442484.1:25084997-25131625 GCF_000325575.1 Pteropus alecto
TCCACTGATTTCCAAGTGGAATGCTCTAACTTTTTATAAGGCCCAAGGATACAAATTACTCCACAATCTGATCAAATTAAATTATGGCCCTTTTGCTTAAACAGTTTTTGAGGCCACTCTTTGAAGTTTGTTCCAACCCCAGAAGGACTCTTCTTAGCTGTATCTTTCTTTATTGCTCTCTGGTAAGTGACCCCATTTTCGTGGGAGTATTTTTCTGTTTTGTTTAATGACTAATAAATGCAGTCCTATTGTTCACTATTGTGGCCTACCATTTTACTTGTTTGTCTTGTGGAGTTATTGGCATCCTCTTACTTGCTTACCAGCAAAATCTCCATTGTTTCAAAAACTCCCTTAAGCTTGAACTTTCCCATACGCTGTTCTACATAAAGTCAGTTCTTTAGGGGAAAGCTTGGGAACTTTTTATGGCCTACTACTCCCCAGAGGCAAAATCTCTGAGCCATTGCTCTGAAGCTAATGGCAGAGACAGCAACCCACTTTCCTTAGAGTGACACCCCTGTTTTATGAGAAGGACAGTTGGTAGGGCAACTAGCAACCTCTGATCTTGGCTTGCTCTTCCTGTTGTGGAACTTCTGCCCTTAGACTGAACTGGGGCAAGGATGATTGGGGCTCCAGTGTTTTGAGCCTACCTCACCTTGCGTAAAACTTATAGTGAGAACTGGGTACAGCAAGGGAGCCCCTGACATCTTATCTGTACTTGCTAGAATTTAGTCTGTATAACATAGCTAGGGCCATGAGAAATATTGATGGGTTACCCCTCTCTGGGAGATACTATATCCCTTGACTGGGAGTTGGGAGCCCTTGACCACATCTACCTGGAGTGGAACCTCTGTGGTGTTGAGCAGATAGGTGTGAAGGAGGGAGTCATGACTCAAGTGCCACTGACCACCACTGTTCTTACCAAGATTTAGTAAATTGTCTTATATAAATGTTTTTTTATTTGCTTTGTGTCCCTAAGACAATTTCCAGAAATTTTAAATGATTGTATTTCTATAATTTTTGCCAGTTACAGTTGTTTTACTGGTGAGCATTCCACTCCTTATCCATTTCAGAAGTGGATCTGGGCCATTAACTGTTGGATAATATCCCATCAACCTGTCTGTCCTTCTCAGAAGGATTTTTATTTCTGTGTCATTTATAATTTATCAATATATTGCTTATAACTCTAGCAATCAACATCATCATGACACAAACCACTTTGTATACTACACGTTAATGAGTTACAACATCCCCAAATATCAATAATATATGTGTGGACTTAGAGCCAGCATGTATGAATAGGTGCAACATAACTTAAGATCATCTGTATATATAGATGACACACTGTACATCATATGCAAGGAACGGGAATAAGCAGTTCTGGATCACAGCAAATCTAATTTGTTGTCATATTATTGCCTCCATCCATATCCAATGTGACAAAGCAGGGATGGGGAACTTCCCCCCTTTCTGAGAGAAGATGATCCCCTAGTTAATCCAGGCTATATTAGGCCAAGCCAGGCCCTCCCTTCTCCAGTAGCCATTTTCTTCTTAGAGCTTCCCTGGCAAAAGGTGAGCTTTTCTCTGTCCTTTCTTCAAAGAACTTTGTCTAAAGTTTTTTAGAATTTTAAAAGGTCTAAAGTTGAATTTTAAGAGTTTAACTCTAACAAGTTAAAGAATTTTAAGAGTTCTCACTTCTTCCCACCCATCTCTATTGCCTACTGATCCTCCACTCTAACTTGCCCAAGAAAAGTAGAGGAAAAGATCTTCTCGATCTATTGCTTGATTAAGTCTTCAGGTACCTACGTATAAGGTTAAAGAAGGCTAAGTTTGATTTGATTTTCTTGAGGATTTGGGGGTTGGGGTTATTTATAAATTGATACCAGTCACCTCCTATTGTTCACTAAAGTGTTATATAATATTTCACTCACATGCAAACTTAGTAAGTTGCTATGTTGTATCATTTCTATTTTCAAAAATGTCTGGCATCCTATAGAAGAAGCTTCAAACTGTTCATGAATTCATTCATAACCTTTTCTATTTGGTCACAGTTTACCTGTCTTGCCTCATCTTTGATTTTCTCCCTGTGCTCCACTTATACTGGGCCAACAAACTTGCTACTTTCTTCAAGCATATCATTTATTTCACATGTCCATGCTTTTGTTATCAGAGATGCTTATCCAAGTGATTGCAGTAATGTTCTAATAATGATGTGAAATGCCAGGGCCCTAATTCACTGCACTCCTGTTGAATGAGAATCTTCATATGTGATGATTTTTTAAAAGCTCCTCAGTTGATTATTAAGTTACTTAATAACCATTGCTACTCCCTTTTCTTTCCCTGCAGCATCCTCCGTATCCCTTGCTTTCACTTTGCCTGACAAACTCTTGCTCAACAAAAGCCAAAACAAAAAACGAAAAAAAGAAAACAACCAGAGAGAGACCCTAAAATATTTTCTTCTCTGAGAAGTTTTTCTCAATTTTGTCTTCATTCTTAATAGAGTGGATATATGTTGTTCTTGGCTAATAAGAACCGTCCTTCTGTGCTTCGGAGAGGGGATGGTGGGATGGGGCAGGTGTCCCCATGTCCCCAACCTTTTGAATTAGAGAGAGTTCCTACCTTTGAGGCTCAAAATGTCAACTACTTACTTCCCTAGCCCCCCTCACTCATTGAGCATGAGTTCATAAAAAGGACTGCTAATCAGGCATACACTCTACAGTTTTTGAAGGAAAAACTAGATGTGAAAAAAGAGACCACAGTCTCTATTTCTGGAAAAGGTAGTAGTAGCAGCAACAGCTACTTCCAGTTTCCAAGTATAACAGAAAAGTTATTCTAGTGGCAGCTTCCAACTTGCAGCTTCCAAGTAGGAGTATTGTATACTGCAGCTACTTTTCTTGGTTGGTAGCCTCCAAAGCTTATTCTATAGCTTCCTATCTTTTAATACATTTTTTTTTCTTTTAAAATTACACTGACTTGGTTTCTGTTACTGGTAACTAAGATACAGGGACACTTAATAGAATAATCACCTCTCTGTGGCCCTCATAGCACTTCATTTACAGGCCAGTATAGCAATAAATCATGCTGTCTTATAGTTAATTGCCAGTAGAATATGGGTTAACTCTGTCAAGAGGGAAGGAAAGAATATTCTAGGCAGGAAACCGTGTGGCTGGAAGGAACATAGAGAATACCAGGGACCAATGGGATAGTGTATCTAGATGATAAAGTGAACTAATTGGTGAAATGTGTCATTAGATAGAAAGTTGTTAGAGGAATTAAATAACTGGATCATACTAGCTCTAAAAGGCCATGTGAAGACATTTTTATTTTATCTTAAGAGCAATGTAAAGCTGCTGAGGGTTTTTAATTGGCAGATGTTATGATCAGGTTTGTATTTTGAAAAACAATGACTCTTACTGTGGCACGAAGAATAAATTGGAAGTCAGGAAATGCTGGTGATTTTTACTTAGATTTCAGAGCTTTGCTCATAGAATTAAGAGGTTCTGTACTGTCCCACACTGATTACTGCCTTCTGACCATGTCCTCCTACTAATCTCAAATTTTTCCTTTTGAAAAATTCCAGAGTGAATATTTCCTTTCTCTCACCAGATAGCCCTTTAACCTTTAAAGCTAACTAGAATGCAGAACAGGCCAGGGCAATATTTTTTTCATGTTTCTTGCTGTTATTAATAGCTATTACTAATAAAAGACTTAAATTTTGATGCCCATTTAATTTCATATAGATGTATAATTTGGATTGGATTCTTTTGATATCCAGATATTAAAGCAATTCTGGTTTGGTTTGGTTTGAAGAGTTAGGGTAGTTTTTATCTTATTCTTTTAAAAATGAAAATGGAAACTAAAAAAGGACATACCACATTAAAACATATGCTAATAATTTATCTTTATATTATATTATTTTTATATTATATATACACATATAAAATATGTCTTTATTTCAAGAGCTGGTCAAAACCAAAATTAAGTTTGAATCTACTATTTCTATTTTCAGTTGGTCTGAGAGTGAAATAATGATTACAAATTTGCCAGATTACAGATGGCCAGCCAAATAATTAGAGCTGCTACTGATTTTAATATGTATGACCTTCTGAATTTTAGCAAATTCCCCAAATCATTTCAAAAGGCATTCGGTAGTAAATGAAACAAACAATTTGGTTTTTCATTAATTAATATAGTCAAAGACCTTGACGTTTCTGAAGAACAAGTTTACCCTACCAGAAAATCTTTCCAAGGATGCTTTAAAAAGCAATATCCCAAACAAAGGCGAGGCATTTGGTGGCTAATATATGCAAAGTTGGTGGGGAGAAGTCTGTTAAGGCCACCCAGCAGGGCAGCCTGCTTACCACAACAGCTCAGCAGGGACAAGGAGAGAAATCTGAGGTTATGGGCAGAGACAAAGACTCTTCCAAGTTCTGGACTATTATTTTATATGAGTGATTTTGTTTGCTATTGTTGACCTTATTTATCCACATCATTTCTTGGTTATTTTAACTAACAAACAAAGAAAAATATAGAATTTTACTGAGAAAAATTAAAATATATATTCCTTGTCCAAAGTACATTTAAGGAAATATTAAGTTGAACACATGAAATTATCACTTTTATAAGTCAAAAATGATTGAATATGGGCAATTTCATTCAGTTCAACTTAATAAAATTTATTAGTGCACTGTAACATACCATAATATACAGCATATCCTTGAGTTTGTTTATTCCAAGTGGATTTGGATGTAGGGTTTTTTTTTTTTTTCATTTTTTATTATCAACAATTAATTATAACATAAATATTTACTTTTATTAAATAAATATATTTTATTAGGTACCAGAAACACTCATTGTGGACATTTGATAAAGAGATTATCAAACTCAAAAAGATACCTTTTAATAGTAAGGAAGAGGCAATAGGGTACAAATGTACTGATGAACCGACCCAGACTAAAATGTTTTTAATGCCCTCATCAATCTCTTGGCTGATATTCTAGGATTTAGGCATTTTTTAGAGCCATCACAAAATCAGAGAATATAGACTCACTCTGTAGATCTCACTAATTCTCTTAAAATCTCAGGAAAGATGAGAGTCGATATACAAAATAAAAATAATAATAGTAATTATAGCAGGTGACATTTAGTATTTACTGTGCCAGGCACTACTGTGAATGCTTTACATATATTAACTAATTTAATCTTCACAGCAATCCACTGAAGTAACTAGCATTATCATTATCTTCATGATAGATGAGGAAATAGAGATGAGAACAGTTAAGTAATTTTTATGAAGTCACACAAGGAAATGCCAGGGCCAAAATTTAAACCCAAGCATTCTGCCTCCAGAGTTGATACTTAACCAACAATAAACTCTCTCTAGATAGAAAGGTGGTCTGGTATCACTGAATCAATTATAATACACTGCAAGTGTGGCAGAATTAGTTGAAATACTAAGTTCTTTGATGGAGCTTGTGAAGCTTCCTTCCATTCTAATATCTACCATTCTGGACCACTGCAGTAGTTCTCTAGCTAGGATACGGATTTCTAATCTTCTCATTCTAGGCAAGCCAGCATCCTGCTGCTAGATTAATATAAGTAAATCATCACTTTTATCCCCTTACTACTTTGCTCAAATCTCTTTCACGACTTTACATTTTCACTGCCAGTAAAGGATAAAAACGATCACCCGCCAGGATTCCTTAGCATAGTTGAAAGCACCTCATCACAAGCTCAACATTTCTTTGATGTCTCTTGTTTTATCTTAAAATTCACACAAATTTTACTTCCCACTCAATAGTGTGTCTGTTTGTTTTAATATGAAAATAATATTTTAAATTAAATATCACTTAAACTACTTAATTCTTTAAATTCTCAAATAAAATTAATGTCAGAAAGATGCTTCATATTTATCCTGGGCTTTGTAGTCTCATGAGATATACATACGTCTGTTTGAAGAGCACAGGTGTACAGAATAGATTTTAGGTGCCTTTGCTGCATACTTAACACTCTCAATTACCTGACCCCATTCCACCCTTTCTATATTATAACTTGCGGTTTTCCTGAATAAATCCACCGATAAACCTATCCATCTACCTATCCACAATTAAACAAACATACCCACCATGTACCAGGCGCTGCCTCCTGAAGGCGTCCTGCAATATATACCATCTATATAATCTTGACTTTTGTCCTTTCTGCCTGTTTGGAATACCTTCTCTCTTTGCTTCTATTAAAGTGCTAATCCTTCAAGACCTAATTCAAATACTAGTTTTTCCTGACTACCTCTGTCAGAATTCTGAATTCCTATAACACATACTTGATGCTTATTATATATTATATGTTATATTTTTTATATTTGTATGACTAGGTAATACACATAAATTTTTTAAGAGTTCAACATACAGAGAAGCAGAAAAGGGACATTTCAGGCAGTAGGCATGGTGTGTACAAAGGCCCAGGAATTTGAAGTAGCACCGGGCATTCCAGTAAATACTAGGTTGTTTAGAATAGCTGGAATGTAGAAGAATATATACTGGGAATGTGAGAGAAGTAGGAACCAAATTGTGAAGAAATATATAATTAATTCATGCTAAGAAATGTATATTTTATCCAACCCAACCTCCACTGTAATTAATGGGAAACCATCAAAGAATTCAAACAGATAATGATAGTCATAATCAACTCTGATGTAAATTCTCTAGTTTTTCGTATTCTTTATTTTCTTAGATATTTTTGTTTTATATACATACAAAATTATCATTTTTATGCAGTCTTTTTTTTTTTTACCTACTATCCTTTCTATACTCAATATATATACACACATATATAGAAAGGAATTTTGTTCATTGTTTTAAAAAATGGGAACACACACACAGACACTTGCACCCTGCATTTCTCACTCTACAATACTTTGTGGAGACAGCTCTGATTTATTTTTTTAATGACTGCAGTATTTCGTGTGGTATGGTCATACCAAAATTTATTCAGCTATTCCACTAATTATGGATATTCATAACTTGTTTTCAGTTTCTCGATATTTTTAAGGTATTACTCTAAGTCAAACTTTAGGTTTATTTTGCTAAATTCCACTGTAGTCTAGATCAGTTCACCATGAACTATGAAATATTTTATGTATATAAAACAAAAGTAAACTTACGTTGGTAATTTCATATTTATTTTGATTTTACCTCATACCTTCTGTTTGCTACCAAATTATTGGATATTTAGGAATTGTTCCTAATATTAATATAACATTTTAATGTTTGAAGTAGATTTATTTGATGACTCAAATTTTTAAGTATAATGATACCTTACATATTAAACATAGGGAAATTATAATAATAATTTCCAAACTGAGATGTTAATGGGAATTTTATGACTAAAGGGTTCCATGGTCAAATTATTTGGGAAAATAATTTGAATCTAACTGGATTCTGCAAGCATTTATTACATTTCTCTAAGAATATATTATTCCAAGAAACGCCATTTGGTAAGCAGTGTGCTACATTTTTTGAAATCGTATAGACATTTGAACTGTTCAGTCATGTAGATAGATTCCCAAGGGCCATTACCATGGCACCTGTATTGGTCTCCCAGTTGTATAGATCTGGGAAAGCAGACCCACTCAGATCACTACTAACTTGTGTAAGTGTTTTGCCCACTACTCCTCCCAATACCTCTAATACATCTGTCAGTCAATCACAAGAGCTTGGAATTTTAATGATACTGGATTAGGAATATTTTTTTAAAGCATACTCTATTTCTTACCTTTATGTTTTTATAGGTCTTTTCTGTATTATCTGTCTATAATCCTCTCCTTAGATTTCTGCATATTCATATCTGAATTTTCTTTAAATGCTACTTTCCTTTTAAAGTTTGCCCAAGCTTTCTTATAGGAATTAAACTATTCCTTCTTTGATTTTTCTCAGACCACTTTGCATTTCTTCCAATTATAGTACATTTATGACTATAATTGGTTGTTGTACATGTACACTGCACTAGACATTGTGCTATGACCTTTAGTTCTTACTGTGGAGGAGCTCATAGGCCAGCCGAGGAGGCAGATGTATAAACAAATTGGTACAATTTAATGTGATATGTATTTATAAAGGTACACAATGCTAGTGGCAATAGGATAGACATGAATGTAAATTAACTTATACAAGTAAGATTTTAGCTTTATTTAGAGTGCCAGAGTCTAGAATTGAAGTACATGTTGTAGTGGTTATTGTATATAACTTTCTCTTCTACTAGTTTCTAAGTGCCTTGAGGACCTGCCCTGTGTAACTTTGTTTTCTATTTTCTATTATATCTAGCACTACTGTAGATACATAGACTACACTCAATAAATGTTAGTTAAATTGAATTTATTTCTAGGAGCCACTCATTTTTTAAAAAATTTAATTTCACAGTCTGCAATTTAGCATATTGTATCTGCATAGTCAAACTGCTTTTTTAGTCCTAATTTAAGATGTTATTGTAGGGAAGGTGACAAACCCATAAAATATTTAAATCTGGATTATTTGACTCTTTCTTCGTAGCACATTGGAAACTGTAGGCTTATTCCATGGGTACTGCCTTTACACAAAGTATTTATGGAAATGCTTTTGTGCCTTGATATACTATTTTGAATGCACATACTAGTTTCATCTGAATTCTGAAACCAACTAAATGTAATTTCAAACTAAGTTTAATGGGTCGAAGTTTTGTAGGCCTTTTGGGGTCAAAAACAACAAGGGATCTTGTGAAGTACAAGAGCTAATTATAAAGACAATTACAAAAGGAAATTCCAAAAATATGTTGAACAATTTCAACGTTTCTGGGCATGGTTTATGGCCTCCCAGGATAACCATTTTGAAGGACAAAACTTATTTAAAGTACATTTATTAAAATACCAGATCTTCATAGTTGCAGTTTGTAATTCCTTTGCATTAAGAACAATTGGTTTTCTTGGGCTGGAATTTAAGCACTTTATGATGTTTCCTGAAAAATAATCAGTCTGATACTATTTTGAACTGGTGTTATACTTTTACCAGTGACCCCTATAACTTGTTTTTAGTTAGAGAATATCGTTATTATTTAATCATTTTCTTTCTTTGAAAATGCCATCGTAGCTCAGGTTTTTTTGTTTTGTTTTGTTTTGTTTTCATTTTTTATCGGACATTTTTCATTATGAGAAAAATGTATACATTCATGCTCATGATTTTCTCATTATTATATACATTGTCATCATCAGGTAATGATAATGGAGAGTAAGACCAAAAATCATTCTTGTTATCCGATTATCTGATCATTTACCTAAAGGAGCCTAATCTGGAGATAAGACCAAGGACATATCAGATGGAGCAGCAAATACTGTAAAGCAGCATTTATTTTAACTGTACTTATCCAGTTTCCGAGAAATGAAACAAATGTTGAGCTAAAGTTTACTTTTGCTTTAGCCAGGAAAAACAGAAAAAAAAGAATTGGCAGTCAAATTAATCCTGTAGACATGAAGAGAGAGATCTATTTAAGAAAAACAAATGCTTTTTAAAGCCTTTGAACTCATTTGGAATATCTATTTACTTCCAATTTTTATTCTAACTTCAAAGTATTTTACTTTACAAGTTTATAAAATCAGCTTTTATAGGGAATAGGTAACATTTTTCAATTTCCCTTTAATTAGTGTTTTATGCATAAGTAATAAAACAATTATACTACTCTAGATATTACCAATTAAGTCTGATAAAATTCACTTGTAAGTAATTAGTGCAGAATACATATTTTCAAAAGGGTTAAAATGGGTTTGTAGAATATAGAGCCATAAATATCAAAGGGTAAAATAGAAATTTTGGGGGTGGGATATTAGCCTAACCTTCTAAGTTTTATGGATAAAGAAGCCAACTGAGTCGCTGTCACATGCATGACCTGAAGAGATTTGAACAACAATTGTACATTCTTATATTTTTATACAAAATAGATATTCACAAATAGTATCCAACATTTCCAGATTTTTAGTAGTATGCTTTGATTTTTGTGAAAATAAGTTATAATTGTTTCAAGGCATAGTTCGCTTTGTGAAGAATTTGGGCTTATGTTATTAAAAATTATGATAATAACAATTAACATTTGCATATGGCTTTATATTTACCAAATATTTTTATACTTATGATCTCAGTTGATCCTAGAAACAGAATAGATAATACTTGTAAGATAGGTAGGAGTTAAGACTCATTTGGTTGCAGTGAAGAACACTGTTCCTTCCTCCCCTCCCTTCTCTCTTTCCCCTCACACCACATACAAGCTTGAGCAAAAAAAAAAAAAAGGAGTACAATTCTTGGTAAAATTCTCAAGAAGACAAAGTACAATTCCCCCCCCCCCCAAAAAAAGTTGAAAAAAAAAAAAAAAAAAAAAAAAAATGATATTTTGGTTTGTAGGATGGAATGGCCTTTAAATGAGCTAATTTGGGGCTCTCAACTCTTTTCTTCTGGATTGGCTCCATTGTCAGCTTCACACTTGGTGACCCTAACAGTTTTCAGTGTCACTGTTCTGATTTGATTAAGTGCTCATCATTGGACACATCACTGTGCACAGAAGCCTAGGGGACTTCAGCAGTTAGGCTCACCTCGAAAGCCGGGGAGTGGGTGAGTTGTCCAAAGGAAAGTCAGTATAGTTACCAGAAGTAGCAATAAAGCATGGTGGGAGGCAAACTTCAAATGTCCACCCAAACAGGTATTATCATCTCCACCTTACAGATGAGAAAATGGATATTCACGGAGGCTAAATGACCAACCCAAAATTAAGTCTTCTGGTTACAAATCCTGCTTCAGCCTACCTTAAAGGAAAAGGGAAGCAGCAGTGGGTAAAAAAAAGAGAGATTGTTCTAGCTATGACATTTATTTCTAGTTTATGTTTTGAAGTGAACCAAGCATGATTAATTTTAGGCGATAATTGAGTCTGATCTCTGTGGGGTGGTTGAACAAGACATTTGTGGGAAATAAAATGCCCCAAGGTCTGTGCAAGAGGGTGGGAGGAGGTACAATGGATATGATCCTTATAATCTAGAGTTAGGAATTTGGGGTTATAATTTAAATAGCTAACATTTACTAACTATTCATTATGTCTCAGGCACTGTGCTAAACACTGTTCCTGTAACACTCAGCATTCCTCTGAAATAGGATTTTACAGATAAGGAAGCTTAAGCAAAAAGAAGTTTAATTTCTTGCCTAACATTATATAACTGGGAAGAGTTAGAGCTAAGATTTAAACCCAAGAAGTCCAGAACTCACTACAGTGCCTGTTTTTATTTTCATTGTTACAGTTGCTAGATGACATAGCAGATGTTTGGTACAACTGTTTTCTAGAAACTTACTCTATAAGGTTATATGATGCAATAATTCATTGGCAACCACATTTAAGAATTTATAAACCCCTCCTAAGTTTCCACAGATCATTGTTAAAGTTAATTTTATGCTGTTTTTATGTTTTATATTTATCAGAGTTATATATGCACAGTTTAAAAAATCAAGTAGTCCTATAAGACTTATTAAAAAACAAAAACAAAAACCTTTCTCTGCTTTGAACCTTCTTTCAGCATTTTCCAATTCCCAGAAGCAATCACTTTTTTTTTTTTTGCTGTTTCCTTTGGTATTTGTGAAAAAGAATATCTCTAATATCTTTAAATGACATGATTATATTTCTACTTTTTGATTTTCTTTTCAGCTTCACATATAATCTATCAATTTGCCACCGTGGAATCTCTAGATTTAGATCTTTTATTTCCCCTACAATCACTGCAAATACACCATCTTCTCAACATAGTTATATCATGATTTTGCTATTTAATATTCAATTATGTACATTTTATAACTATATAAACTTCATGGCTGAACCATATCATGTATCTAATTCTCAGCTTTTCCTAAAATTAATAATTTTATTTAATAATTTCATTTGTTTGGTTTCTGATTCAGCTGTAACCTCTTTCCCACGTGGTACAGATCTCTTTTCACTATCTCCATGGGGCTTCTTTTTGTCCCTGTTTTGAATTGGATCTCCAGTTTTTGATGTCTTTTTCGTCTTCATTTACTCTCTCATTTTGATGGAGCAATTCTACCAATAGCTTTAATCTTGCCTGTCTGAAAATGTCTTTATGCTTTACTGACGTTTGATTGATACTGTGGCTGAGTACAGACTTTCCGGTTTGGAATTCATTTTCTCTCAGAATTTTTTTGGTCTCTCTCCATTGTCTTTTAGCATCCAGTGTTAAGCTGAAAGACAATCCAATTTCTGTTCTATATATTTTTTCTTTCTGGAAACTTTTAGTATTTTCTATTTGTCCCAGAGTTCTGAAATTTTATTTTGACATGCCTTGTTGGAAATCTATTTTCATTCATTTTACTAGACACTCAGTGGGCCCATTTAATCTAGAAATTCATCTTTAATTCAGGAAAAATTTCATGAATTACTTCTTTGGTGATTTCTTTCTCTCCATTTTCTCTTTTCCTTCTGTTATTTGGATGTTTAACCTTGTAGACTGATCTTCTAATTTTCTTTCATTTCTCTCTTATGTTTTTTCTCTTAGTCTCTTTACTTGCTGGAATATCTTCCAATCTTTTCATTGAGGTTTTCATTTCTATCATAGTTTTGTTTTTCAGCAGCACTTTGTTCCTTTTTTAAAAAAATAATTTGTTCTTATTTCATGGATGCAGTTCTTATCTCTTTGAAGATAATTTTTTTGAAATTTTATTTTCCCAAATAGTTTTATTTCCTGTTTGTTTGCTTGTTTGTTACCTTTAAGTCTTCATGGCTTTCCTCATATGTCCAGTGGTGGTTGACTGTCAGTTCACATTAAGAAAAGAGTATGGGGCTTAAAAACTGTAAATTCCCTAGATCTGACCATGCTGTTTCATTCAGGAGCCCCCAATATCATTTTATTGGATACCTTTCTTTTTAGTCAGATTCTCCAAAGAAGAATCTTACACTTTCTTGCCTAGAGGCTATAGGACGGCTACCAGCATTCTGCAAACCAAGTAGATGAGGACTTGGGAGTGTCAGTAGTCAGTATATAAAATGTCATTCAGTTCTGTTTTTAGTAGAGTACTGTGCCCTCCAGAATTCTCAAAAATTTCCTAGTTTGGGAACCTTCTGTTTTATGCACTCTACAAAATAAACATTTAGTCTTCTGCTAGAATGTGAGAGGGAGGGGTACTTGGGCAGTTGTGAATGGTAGAAAAGGAATGCAAGAGACTAACTCTTAAATAGACTTCAAACCAGGCTTGTTTTTATTTTCACCTTTACCCACTTTCATAAGTCTGGGTGCCACCAATTCCTAAGTTTTTGGAAACCGTAGTGCAAATAAAGTTGTTTCCTGGCTTTACCAACTGCTGGTTGAGGATTCAACTAGCTCGGGTCTCCTAGGTCAGTTAACAATAGTTCTTCTGCCTTCTAACTTCCAAATTTTGGTTCCTATCTTTCATCTCTATTCTGCTTTTCTTTCTTGGTTTATGGTTTTTAATAAAGAATTTAATATTATATTGTATTTTAGTGTGGTTTTGAAAAGAGATGAAGTTAAATGTATATGTTCAACCTACTATCTTTAACTAGAAATCAATATTGTTGATTTTGTTATCTACTGAATAGTTTCTTTTTTTAACATTTGTTAGATTTGAGATAAATACGTTTTATAAAAAGATAATTTCTAAATAGGAAATAAATAGAAAATAGGAAAACACTATATTTACACTCAGTCTCAGAGTAAGATTTGAGAACATTGCTATTTATATATCATATACTTTATATTTAAATGACTTTATTATGATACAGACCTGCTTCCTTCACAGCATATGGGAATATATATTACTCCATTGGCCTGGGTACAATAACTAGGAGCTGTGTATTGCAGAGCTCACTCTCTTATAGTCAGGACATATGACAAGATGATCAAATTCTTCAAATAAAAAACAGGACAACATAGTTTAAACTTTAGAGGAAGTAGATAGGTCTACAAACTGCAAGCTAAGATGCTATGTATGTTTTATTATCTTTATAGTAAGAATATGTAATAAATACATTTATGAAATAATTTTTTATTACATTATGTTTTATGGATAAATATCCAGAGACTCAAAGACATTAAGTTACTTCCCCAAGCTCATACAGCTAGTGGGTGACAAAGGTAGGATTTAAATCCAAGATTCACTTACTTCAAAGCTAATATCCTTTGGAAGTGAGTGTGCATAATAAAATCTGGAATTATGTGACTCTTGTTAAAGGTCCCTAGAACTTGGTGAGAAGTCAAAGAAAGGTTACTATCAGAAATTATAACCAGAAAATCACACCATTTATTGTTTGGATATTTTCACACAACCATTTTATTGAACCCTTATAACAGCCTTATGAGCTAGCTATGTAGATTTAAATTTTGTAGTCATTTATCTCGTATGTAAAACATTGTTTGCCTATATCTAAAGCTGACTTATCTTACAAACTCCTTTTCCTCATACTCCCCTGACCCTCTACGATTTCCACAGATAAAGGAAAACTTAATCTCACCAATTGGTAGTTGCTTAGTCACTTCTCAATTAAGACTGAGTCAATTTTGGCTTAGATTGTTCCCTTATCTCTTTTTCTCTCCTTCCCTTCTACCCTTGCCCAAGTTCTTGGGGAGACTCTTGTCATCCTGCCATCAGTAAATGAGTATGAGATTCCACGCTCTTCTTTCTGCTTGCTGGTCTCTGCTGAGTTACTGCTTGGCCCTTGGCAATGTGGTACAATGTGCTACCATCCACTGAGATGTAGTTCCTCTTACTTGGCCTCTGGACTTCATACACTGGATCTATTGCCAAGGTCCTTGCCATGGTCTCTAGGAACATGCACTCTTTGCTCATTTCTTCAAACCTCAGTCTTCTGTATGTCTGCCAGATCAATCGTAGCCACTTTTGCTTCCCTTCTCATGGCAGAGGTTTCAGTAACTTTTCAGATGCTCTACTACAGTACACACGATACACTGGCATGCTTAAAATCCAAAAATTTCTTTAGACAAACCTTCCCAAGTATCTTCCTCAGTCATCATCTTTGATATTCTATACTCATACACTTCAGTGCTCTTTCCTGCCTATGGCCAGTATCTTATTTCTTCTGCATGGGACAACGTTTGTTATATCCTCTTGTATTCTTGTCTACTCTTTAGTTTTTATGTCGTATGCTTTATAGTAAGAATATGTAATAAGGCAGCTCTATATGTACTAAAATGATCAATTGACAAAACAAATTGTGTGAAGAAAATGAGATATAGAACAGTGTGTATAACCTGCTCCATTTTTGTAAATACATGTGTAGATATGGCAATGCATTAAACATTTCTGGAAGAACACATGAATCTGGTATTAGGGGCAGCCTCTGGGGAGAGAAAACAGATGTTTGGGGAACAAGACTAGAAGAGAAATTTTTCACTGCCTTTTTATATCTTTCAAATTCAGTATTATGCAAATAATTTATTCAAAAAATAAATAAAAGATCATTATAAAACATTTATAATTTGGCTTCTTCAATACTGCCGGGCTCCAGATCATCTAATTCTCAGCCACACACAGAAAGTAGCTCTTTTGGCAAAGCTGTCTTTTGTTCCCTTCTCTGCTTCCTTAATGTGTCACTCTTTCTTGTAGAACTGACTAAAGGCTGCATGAAGTAGAAACCTGCTCCAACATTCTGATTTTTTTCCTTCCATTAGAAGGGAAAATACTTCACTAAGAAGATGGCCTGAGTCCCAAATAGAACAGATGGTAGTTTAGCTATTTTGCTAACTTGCCAGACAGATAGAGGGGTCCTCACTATCCTTCACCTGACCCCTTTGGCCAAGCCAAGTCTATATTTTAGGATGTTACTTGCAAGAATTTTTGTTATTTGCAGGCTTATCACACTGAATGGATATTTAATAAATTATGATGACCATAAGTATATGAATGAAAAATTTTATCTATGATAATAAACCACCTAAATTAATTTTAAATGTATTAATTGATATTTTAGAAGTCTATTTTAAATTTTCCAATTGTCCGTTAATTATAGCCATCTTTTTTCTCCATCCAAGATCCAATTAAGAAGTATCATATATTATATTCAGTCGTTATAGTCATTTAATTGCCTTTAATCTGAAAAAAAAAAATTCCCAGGCTTTTTTTGTCATGACACTGACATTTTTTAAACATCTGGGCCAATTGTTTGTAAGCTCTCCCTTAATTTAGATTTTTCTGAATTTTTTATTAGATTCAAATTAAACATTCTTGGCAATAATATTCCCTTGGGAAAAAAAAAATTATACTCCTTTGGTGATGCTGCACCATCTCAAGGTATCATCTAAAGAGTAAGAGAAAATTGTTAACACAGTAGACAAGCACACCACTATGGCTTGATGGAAAGTCTAGTTTGAGTTTTCAGTTCTCATCGCTTTCATTTTATAATGATAGGTCATTACTAAGTGGTTTTGTACTTAAATAGACCATGTATTAGAAAATAATATCCAATGCATGGGTGTCACTTTAGAACAACAAAGATATCTCCCTTTTAAACTGAATTTCTGGTGTTTGTAACCGTTCAGGTTGCTGATAAAATCAAGTTTCTGATTTTCAAAGCTGAGGGTCATGTGGTAATAATATCTACCTCACAGCATTGAAGTAAGAATTAGTTGAGATATGAACAAAGGTAAAATGTCACTGACAGTAATATGCTCTGTGAAGGGTCTCTAGTAATATAACCAACTCTACCCAGGTATTTATTTTTAAAAAAATACGTATTTAGCATACATGATTGTACCTGGCAATGTTATAAATATTTTATGAATATTAATCTTTATAACAACCCTTCTAGTTGGATACTATTATTATCCCCATTTACAAATGAGGAAACTGAGGCACAGAGAAGATAGGTAATTTTCCCAAGGTCATACAGCAAATAAGTGGTAATATTTCCAACTATTTACCTATAAGACCCTTCTTGAAAACAGGCAGCCTATATAGCTGCAATATGCACTTAAATATGGTTTCCATTCAGCCACTCCTTTAAATAAATGTACGTGTCTATGTTATTCTGTTACAGAGAGAAGAGGTGTTCCCTTATAGGGACTCATAAAGGCATAGAGCATCTAGAGATTTACTGCCTCCATTACACTGCTGGATCTCACAGCACTTGTTATGTTTTTATCAGTTTCTTTCCAGAAGGTAAGAATTGTGTTTTCTCTCCATGAATTCTTTATGTAATTATAGTTTTCTTGTCTGTGGACTTAATTTTTATTAAATATGAAAAGCATCTGACATCTGCAGATTAAAATACCAGACAATTAAGACACATAATCGTGTTGCTTCTGAAATATTTTTATATTATAAAAATAATACATATTCATTATAAAAAAAGGAAAAGAGATAAGGCAATACAGAAAAATATAGTAATCCTACCACCTTGAGATAACTTTTTTATATTTCATTATATGTCTTTCTGAATTTATTAATATGTGTCTATCTATATATGTATAACATATATATTTATATAATTACGATTAAGACTAGAAATAATAGGATATAAATGCTCTTTGACTAATCTGCTTCTTTTACTTAGCAAGTTAATTGCGGCATTTTTCATGTCAGTGAATGTCATCCTCATTACCATCATTAGCGGTTGTATAATATTCCAGTTTAAGGGTATAACAAATTATGTAGCCGCTTTCCAATTCTTGAGTATTTGAGACGTTTCTAAATTTTCCCTGTGGTTAATATGACTTCAGTGAGCATCCTTGTACATGCATCTTTGTATTTGTGTCTAATTTCCAAAAGTATTGTAGAACCTTAGTTCCTAAGCATGCTCTCTGATGAAAGGGTCCTATGGCCTATAATATAAGGAAACACCGTCTATGATCCGCCACCTTGGATAATACCAATGTATAGAAGTGTACTAAGGTTTAGAAATCAGACATTTGATTATAGAATCCTTTGTTTAAATAACATGTGTCTGGGATGTTGATAGTTGGAAAAGTTGTGCATGTATAGGGAAGGGGACATGGGAAACCTCTGTACTTTTCATTCGATTTTGCTGTTAGCCTAAAACTTCTCTAAAAAATAAAGTCTATTTTTAAAAAAGCAAAGGAAAATTTTTTAAAAAGGAAAAAATTTTAATGTCATTATATAAATTTACATTTAAAATTAAATTTATACTTGCACATGCACACACACAAAATAACATTTGACAATATTCCACTTAACACTTTGGAAAATACTAGCTTATGGTATATTCCTAATAATGGAATTGGTGGATCAAAGGGTAAATATTTTGAAAGCCTGTACCAATTTGCATTTTCACCAGTGGTGGATGAGAATGCCACATTCTCTATAGTTCTGTCATTTGATATTAACTGTTTTCATTTTTAAGTAAATCTGAAATGAGAAAAGTATATGGCATTTTAATTTCATTTATTTGATTACTAGTGAGATAAATACATTTTTATATTTTTATTTGTCCTTTCATTTCTTTAATGAGCATCTAGTTTATGCCACACTCCAAATTTTTCTTGGGCTCTTGATATTTTTTCTTGATTGATAAGAATTAAGAATCATATTAAGAATATTAACACTGTAAATCACATGTGTTATATATTCTCATTTTTTCTTTTCTTATGTTTTGTTTTTGTTTTATGTGTTTTATTTTTGCCATGTATGGTTAGCATTTTATAAAGTTAAATTTATTTGTCATCTTTATGGATTCTGGTTTTGATGTTTGTATGTACATTGGCTTTTTTTAAACTGTTTATCGTGGACAGTTTCAAACATAGAAGGTTTGACAGAATAGTATAATGAACCCCCATACCTTAATCTGATCTCAATAATTAAGAACTTGTGACCAATCTTGTTTCATTTAAATCTCCTTTATTTTGAAGCAAATTTAGACATTAAATGACTTTATTTTTTAATATTTCAATATGAGAGTGACTCTAAAAGTAATTTTACCTAATCTGTATTTTACATCTGCTATCATTTGTCTTGCTGAAATCATTGGCTTCCACCACAACATACTTATCATGTTATACCAAACTCAGCCTTAATTAAGATTAGTGTGATGTAATTTAGGATTTTAAAATAGCCTCTATGATAATTTAATTATACTAAATACTTAACCAAAAAAAAAAGTGTTGCTTATTTCTTCCGTCTTAAATATACACATCTTTATGACCTATAATTTTTGTTACTAAAGTTATATCTTAATTTTAAAAAGCCTGTTTCCATTTTTACTAGTTTTGCCTTATTAGAAACTATACCTCTTTTTTCACTATGATATGAATTTCCTTTCTCTGTCCTCAGAAGGTGCTACCCTAAATTATATATGCTGTTGCTATGTTAATAGGGACTTTCTCAAGTCTTTTGAGTATAACTTTACATATGCCTCTCCAGAAACGGAAAAGGGTTTTTTTTTTTTAATTCTTGGATTAGATAGAATACAAAATTTTACCTGTTATGGTAATTAATATGTGATTAGTTTTTAAGAAGAGAAGACTTCCTTAAGGTCTTATGTGGAGTTTGATGGTGAATCTAATAGTTCATAGGAAATTAGGAAAATATCCCATGATTACTAATGCTAGAAAGAGTGCAGAATATTGTCAGTGGGGTTTTTATTCAAAGAAGAATACAAAAGCAGTTAATCTCAACTAGAAATAGTGCAATGTCTGCATATTAAAAGCAGAAAAGGAAAATAAGTCTGAACCTTAGTTATAGCTAAGTAAAATCATTTAAGCTTTAATAGTTAAGAGAGACCTTTGGGTTAATTTTGTCAGATCATATCATTTTATGAATGAGAGAACAAAACAGTACAGAATTTAACTCAAGCTTGTCCAAACTTAAAGAAATGTTTTCTTTCCAGTTTTCTCAGAAGACATTTAAGAAGTAAATAAAAGGTTCCAAAAAGTTATTATTATTAACAATAACAATTATTGAGTGCCAATCTATAAAATATTTCAAATCATTTGTCTCATTTAATCTTCACAACATACTTTGAATAAGAACTATTATTTTTCCCTTTATAAAGGTAAGAAATCTGACTCTAATCCAGAGATAGCCCTCACTCTTAATTGCTGTTCTTAGAGGAGAATCATGTGCTAAAATCAGTAAAGAATTGTATTTCACTATCAACTCAAGCAGACAGAGTTATGAGAACGGAGAAAGGATTACAATGATCAATCCTAGAAATAAAGCAAGAGTGGAAAGTTTTGGCAAGATAGATGGTGAAAAATAATGGTTTTTACATCCTAAGTTAAAAAGTGAAAGGTCCAACTAAAGAAATTTGCGGCATGACTCTAACTTATTACTTGATTTTCAGGGACTATTGCATCCCTCAGTTCTTTTGCACTTATAAAAATTATTTTGGTTTTTCAATTAGAAGATGGCGTACGAGAACTGTATTACAGAATTCTAAATTTACCAATCTCTTTTCCATTATCACTGTTTTCATATCCTCTTTAATGACTTTATATATCCAGTTTCATGTATTATGCAATGTAGTCCTTAAGCATTTTTATTATTAAAATATCTTTTTTAATAAATTAATAAAGAAAACAACACTCTAAATAAATTGACTGTGGCTCTAGATTTTCATGCTTGCTGCAGTTGATATCTAAAGGTACACATGAATTAGACCAAAAAATGAAATCATGAAAGAAGAAAGGATTTTCAAAAATGAATTTGCAAGTTTAGTTCTAAATAGTAATCACAATTTTAGCTTGAGGCTTTTATGAGGAATTGTAAATATTGATTAGGTGAGATTATAGACTTCAGGCAAAGCCTGGAGATATTGGTGCTCCTAGCCCCTATTTATCCTCAAAAAATAATTCTTGGATTGTGGAGTATTGTTTGAAATACTAGGGGAAGCCAAACCCTACTCTGTCACTTTATCCCAAGGGTCATCTCAGGAGTCTGAAGCTTAAATGGTAACATAAATGTTTACCAAAACAAAAACCTGTGATAGGTTTTTCATGTAATATTACTATGTTCTATTTTTACTCCTTTGGGGTATGTATTTTTATTTACCTGAAGAAAGTAAATTATGTATAAAAAAGTGTAACTTCAAGAAAATAATTTCACTATTGAAAATTGTGTGTAGTTGTGTGGAGCATCTATTTCGGGAAAATAAATAAGAATTAAAAAAATAAAATAAAAAGATAATAAACGCCACCTCATTTTTATTAGATTTTCATGGAAATTTATGTTTGAGAGAATTCTGATATACTATTCTTTACTGAAAAATATTCTTCTGGCCTGATCTTATGTGAAATTATGAACTGATTAGTGTAGATATTTCAAAAGTCCTGAAGTCTTGAATTCATGGATAATTATATATTTTCAGCTACTAAAACATGAGTTTCCTTCTGTCTTTAAGGCTATTTGCTCTCCGTAACTCTTCTCTAAAAACTTTGTGACTTAAGTTGTTAAAATGACCCCATTTTTAAAACACATTTAAACACTAGATAAAAAAAGAGAGAGCATTAACAAACCAAAACATTTACTTACATCATCCAATGTATAGAATAATAATGATGATGATAGTTAAATAAATAATAATCATCTAATAACATGAAAAAGAATAACATAATAGGGTTTATTATGGGCCATTCTAACTCATATTCTAACTCATACCTCCATTATTATCCCCATTTTTAAAATGAGAAAAATTAATCCAATAAGAGATTAAGTAGTAAGTAGCAAATCCAGCATCAGAAAACCAAACAAGGACTTGAGAGAGCCACAGTAGGAAATTCTCAGTCTTTCAGGGTTTCACATCCATGCATACAAGTCTTTGGGCTGGGGATATAGTGGTAAATGAGGTAGATGTGGTTCTTGATTTCATTAAACACAAAATTGCACTTCCATATTTCATTTTCATATTACAGAGTTGTAGAAGAACCTATATAGGGGCCTCATATAGTCTGAGAGAATCAGGCAAAGGACCCCTGAAGAAGGGATTCCACAAGGTCAGGTGGAATTAGGAAGTAGGATAGGCAGTAGCCATGTGATTTTTGCCTTCATGGGCCCCTTCCTCCAGAAAATATATTAAAAATTATATTTTGCAGTTATGCTGGTATGAGGACGAATGTTGATATTATACATTAAAACATTTTGTGGACCTAAAAGTTTTTTTTTAATTATTATTTTAAAAGAAATTAAAATATTTCATGGATCCCTAAAAATATTGTGAGCCCTAGGCACTTGTGACTGCTGTGCCTAATGGATAGGTCAGCACTGGGCCAGAAACATTTTGGATGGAAGGAATAACATAGACAGAAGCTTCTAGGGACTTGCTCAGGAAATTGAAAGGCCAGTGTGGCTAAAGTGGAGAGTGCAGGAGAGGGGAGCATGAGATGAGACTGGTGAAGCAGACAGGGTCCTGTAGGCTTTGTTCCAGGATTTTAAACATTTATTCTAAGAGCAATGAATGAAAAATCTCCAGAAGGTGTGTGTGAGTGTGTGTAGATGTGTATGTTGACATCAAATTAATAATACGCATGGTTAAAATCAATAGTTCTTTGGTTCAGCTTTTCCCACTTAAGCCTCACTTCTCTTTCCACTTTTCCCTCTGATATTTATCTTTATTTATCCAGGTAAAAGTAATTTGCTTCCACATCAAATTTTTTATCACTTTTAAGCATCATATATTCACCCACACGCACGTGCGTGCGCGCACTGTACACTCACTCACCCAACCTTCCCTGCACCTTTTCTCTATCATTGTTCCTTTAGTTTTATCTTTATCTTCAGTTTCTCTGTTGTAACTGTGGATAATAAACTAATACCTTTACTTTTTGTTCCATTAACTATAGATGTTGCGCTGGGATTGTCCCCTCAGTCAAATGAAGATATTAGGAAACCCACCTTTGCAGTTCTGTCTTCAGTTCTTTCATTTTTGTGTTTCTAAAATTGATGCCACTTATAGCTATTTTATAATCACAATTAAGTATTTATATTATTTTGTGAAAAGGGCCTTTGCATGTGCTGTTTCCTCTACCTGAAACATCCATTCACCCAGGTGACCACATTGCTTGGTCTTTCCCTTCCTTAAGTTGTTGACCCAAGTGACAGCTAGCTTCTCAGTAGGGCTGTCCCTGGCCATCTTATTGGAAATAACAACTGTCCTACCTGGCATTCTTGCTCTACTTTTCTTGTTATATATTTCTCTGTAGCACTTACTGTTAATTTTATTTCATTTAATTTTTGAAATCATTGTCACTGTCCTCATTCTTGACAATAGCTTCAAGAGGACAAGGATTACTATTTTAAGTAATTTGTTTGATTTCTGTTTATTATTTTTCTCCCTCACTATTATATTTTCATACCAAAAACAGTGCCAGGCACAGAATCATTTGAATTCATTACTAATTATAGTCTCAAGTAGTTTTCTTTGGTTCTGTGTCCTTATGCAATTTTTTTAGTTTTCTTAAAATTTCAAATTGCCTTTGTTTTCCTTGCGTTATTTTCCTTTGTCATACTTCCAGTTCTTCCTAGCTCTCCCTTATATGAAACATTCTTTTGCATCTTTCTTTTTCTGTTCTTCTGCCTGGGAACTGCTCTACTAGAGCTTCACATTCTCTGGCTGCACAGCTGTCGTCCTGGAGCTTCTCTTCCCTGCTCTTCTGGTTAGCACTAGGGCAACCCCCATTTTTCTCTTTTTTCTTATTCATCCTCCTTTAGTGAAGCATATACTTAGCAAATTCCTAAGAAAAAATAAATAGATGATAAATTTTTTGAGTTTTCACCTGTTTGGAATGTTCTTTATTTTATTCTCACTAGAGGTATATTCATGATCTAACATCACAAGGTACAAGCCTGCAGTCAAGGCCTGACTGGGAGAAAGGGGAGAGGAGGAGCAGGGGTGCACATCAGTACTGGTGTGGGGGGAAATGCATTAAAATGTGCCACATTTTGACTATCTGCTCTACATTAGACACTGTCTAAAAACTTACATTTGGTACCACTTCTGCTACCTGGCTTTTATAGTAGTCTTAACAATCATTTGTGTTAAAATTGTAGAAAAGGCACTGCCCTTGAAGAATATGCTGAGGAGAAGCAATTGCTGCTGATCAAACTGTGTGTCACCTGAATTCTATTTTGTCTGAGAGTCTAGGATACAAATTGTTTTCTCTTTCAGTTTGGAAGGTGATGTTCCACTGACTTCTGAAATGCATTAACACCAGCCTGAGTTAGTTTGAGATCCGCTCCTGTTTCTCCTGGCATTTTTTTCAATTCCTAATTACGTGTCTATTCACGTTGTATTCAGTGAGCACCTTCATCTGAGGAGTTTCATCTCTAGAAAATTATCTTGTATTATTTCTTTAATAATTTCTTCCCTTTTTTCTTTCTTCTTTATTTCTGTAACTTCCGTTGTTCTGTGAAGGATCACATGAGCTGAATGGCTAATGTCTCATCTTTTCATTGATACTTCCCTTTTCTTTTTAAATCTATTTTCAGGCCATGCTCGCAATTCCAAAAACAAATCCAGAAAAGAAATATTCATAGGAGGGATGACATATAAAATTATGTTTTTATTTTCCAAGAGTCTTTTATATTCTTTGGGTATTTTGTTTTGTTTGTTTGTTCGTTTTAAACCGAAAAGGTTAATAATCGATTAAGAGCACAGATTCTGGAGCTAGACTGAATTTGAATCCCCATCTCTCACATTACTAACTTTGTGACCTCGAGCAATTTTAAATTTTATGTCTCTGTCCTAATACGAAATGAGATAATAATAGTATATCTGTCTCAGAGTTCAGAGAATGAGCTGATAAACATAAAACAATAAGACTGATATCTGGAATATAGTAAGCCTTATATGCATTTGCTGTTATCATTTCTATTGTAATCCTCATCCTTATTATTATTTTGTGGATGTGAAGTCTACTCACTTTCCTTGAGGTTACTACTAGTTAGAGTTCTTTAAGAAGTTCACTTTTTTCCCTAAATTACCCATTTCTTCCAATTTAGCTTTATTTTTCTGTTTATTTTTATTTCTCTCTCTCTCTCTCTCTCTCTCTCGCTTTCTCTCTCTCTCTCTCTCTCTCTCTCTCTCTCTCTCTCAGCTTTCTTTAAATATCTGGCAGTCCTTGGTTAGTGGTTCATATTTAACAGTGAGACAATAAACAGCTGATTGGGAACTTTACATACAAAGGCAGTTTTTCCTGATTTCAGGTGTTTAGGGTGATTAGGCCAGGGGATTAGCCATTACAGTGAAGAGTCCCCTCAGTGTCAGACACCAAAGCTACTCTTTGCTTTAACATTGATTTCCTCTAAGAGGAAGCCTTTGATTGTTTCTGTAGGAATGCCTTGCTTCAGTAGATGTGGTTACCAACTGTTCCTTATATAAACATTCAATTAATCTCCCCGTTTTCAGCCCCATCTCCTGTCTCACTGCTGCTCTTTTACTAGGCCTCTGTGACCTCTGAACCTCTCTGTGGTTCTGCAGATCAATGGGTCCCATCTTAGCTTTTACCACTCTATGTTGGCTGGAGGCTGATTTCCTGTGCCCCGCTGCAGCAGTTTTTTCTATTTTCCAGCTCACTTTAATTTTTTGAAATCTCTTATCTGTTGATGGCCTGTCCCCCATTTGTTGTGGTGTTATTTATTTTTTTATTTCTGTACTATCATTTTAATAGGTCTTAGAAGAAATAAAAACATGTATGATGTGCCTACCATCTTTAACTAGAAGTCATTGGAAACTTGTAAGCAGAAAAATGACCAGATCAAATGGCATTTAACAAAGATCACTCTAGCTAGAGTTTGAATTATAGCAGCATAAACTAACATACTATGTTCTCCTGGATGTAATTATATGATGCTTATAATTTAGCATAAGATATAGGTAATAAAACAATTTTTTAAAATGATAGTATATGCTTAGGTATAAATGGATCAGTATTTAATGAAGTACAGTTATCTAGAAATTAGTTAAATACATTCTCCTACTAAAGCAAGATATAGTTATTATATTACATAAATATATATTAATAAATTATATTTGTATAATATATTACTCCCCAGGCCAAAACAGAAGTGACTTTCTTTGGAAATAACCTAATCTCCATCTACTCTACCACTGCAGGTAGAGATTAGGTTATTTTATATAAAAATATGTATATTAATTTTTCCCTTTTCTTCATATTATAGACCCCTTTTTAAAACACCTTTAAAATATCCTCATAGCAATAACAATTCTCTAATCCAAATCTCCTAACCTGTATCTGTGTGAAAATTTTGGTGCTTTCAAGGGAACTGCTGCCAACTAATGGAATGTTACGTGTAAAAAGCACTTTTCCTGTATTCTTGCAGTCTGAAGCAGCTCCTTTGTGTACTTGATTAAAATATATTTATGTTTTCATGCCGTTAAAGAAATATACGTTGATTATAGCCAAGTCTTGATAATAGGAATAGCATATCAAAATTCTGTCTCTATAAACTCTGGTCATTTAAATGTATTTTTCAGTGTTTTCCCATCTTAATTGTTATGCTGACATATATGTGATTTCCCTTTAATATTATTGAATAGATTTAGAAAAATACACTTAGACAAGTTGCTTGCATTTCTATCTCCCTTAAAAATAACTATACATATATAAAAATTATAAGCAGTAGCAGAATTTTATTATGGATTATTAGGGCTTCTCTTTTTTGCTAAGAAACATATTTCCTTCCTGTACTTCACATAATAATTTGGGGATGGGACAAATAGAAATTTTAAATCTATAACCTAATAAATTCAGTAGATTTCAAAGAAAATGATAAAAAATTACTGTAAAAAAATACAGTAAAAATGATACCAGGCTCCAAACATCTGCAACTGTATGATTATTGCTATAAGAAACTGTAAAACCACTGTGCATTTTTTGTAATTAAAATATATTATCAACCCTCTATGTCTCTTTTATATAAATAAAAAGATCGTAATTTCAGATATCATTATCATACCTATTTGCCTTTATTGTAAGTGGAAGCTATCGTTTCCGATTACTGCTAACTACACAAAGATTTTTTTCTAAATTGCATATGCTTTTGATTAACAATGTATTTATTTTCAGTATGTTCTTATCTGATCCTGACTGTTCAGAGTGCACATGCACACACACACACACACATACAGTGTGCAAACACACATACGAACACGTCTGAGGGAGTAGTAAAAACAAAAGACATTTTATTAAGTAAATAATGCTCCTCCAAGGTTTTATTCAATTTATATAATAGATGAGAAGTTCATTTTTAGGACACTATCTTCTATTTTATGTAGAAATTGTTATTTTAAAACCCATGTTATACTGATTTTTTTTCTCATAATTTGAATGCTGTTATGATTTCTTGGTGGCTCTATAAAAATCTCCCTCCTTGCTTTTTTTCCCTATTCACAGTATTCAAAGTGGTCCATGTGACCTAGATATTGAAAATCAAGGTAGAGTGTGCTACATTGCTGATATTTACTGTGAAACCTCAGAAACATTCTGGTTCCAGATGCTACAATTACAGGGTGCACACTGTTTAATATTGCTGGTATTTTAAAATGTCTCTGAAAGCCTACCCAATTATTTTTAAGTTAGCATTAAAATATTGTTTTAAAAATATTCAAATATAAAATATAATGCTTTTATAATTCAGTTTAAAATGCACACATAATCTTTTTCACTTTTAAATTTTAAATCATACTAGATAAGACTTATAGATTTTTCCTCCATTATTTACCTTTTGTTTAGAATTATCGTAATCTACTAATTTTGAAATCTAACTACAATAATGTGCAATTAGTCCATTGCCATTTCCTAATTTGGAATGAACTCTGTTAAACTATTAAAAATTAAATAGTTTCTAGAATCTGCATTATAAAATTATGTTCACTGGGAGAAATTAATTTTCTCATCAATCAGATTGGTTATAGAGCATCTCTTCCAAAAAAGTCACACTTTATATTCAGGAAGCCATATTCTGCCTGTGTGGAAAGCTGTTTCACCCTTTAATACTTCTGTGTAAAAAATAAAACCCTGAAAGAAAAGCACTGAATGAATTAAAGCATCTGCACAGGTAACTGACTTTCAAATAGAGCATCATATATGTACTGAAAGAATCTGATTTGTATTCTCTTTACTCATCGTAAAATTATTTTAGAATAAAAGAAACAATAGATGATATCACAATTCTTAGCTGAGAAAATTAAAGCACAGATGTGCTAAAGATTAACTCTGTATTTTTGTTTGTCCTGTTGATGATAGAAAGATTAGCTTGCCAGCTAATTTATAGGTTTCTTTATATAGCCAGGGAGAACTATGAAGTACTAGAGCAGATGGCCAGAATCCATATTGAGAAGTCTAAGGCCATATGCTAGAAAGCCAGTGCCTAGAATCAAATCTAAAGTGCAAGGAGAGACAGAAATAAGTAAGGACTTCAGCTAGGTGAGACAGAAGCTAAGCAGAATGAGATGCAATGAACAAATACAAAAGAGTGGCTCAGAACCAGGGCTCTAAAACAAAAAGTGTAGGGCAGAGTATGTTAATACCTTTTTGGGGGAATGGGTATAGACTTATCAAGACTGGAAATACAACTATGATTGAACAGTAAACCTAGTTTTGATTCGTCTCCAGTTCCTGGATGATGTTCTTCCTTTTCATAAAATCGGTATTTCCCAAAC
Organism: Pteropus alecto; assembly: GCF_000325575.1. Taxonomy (NCBI): domain Eukaryota; kingdom Metazoa; phylum Chordata; class Mammalia; order Chiroptera; family Pteropodidae; genus Pteropus; species Pteropus alecto. The sequence goes on from NW_006442484.1 coordinate 25,113,666, forward strand.
TGGTGTTTCATAAAACAATCTTCAAAAAGCTGTTTCATGGAGTTGAGAAGAAAATATCAGCTACAAAATAAATCTAGGGAATTAAAATACACACACACACACACACATTTTTCATATTTTTTCTGTCTTGAAAATTTGCAATGCCACTATCATGCAAAAACTTCTAAATAGTCCTGGAGAAAAATCTTTAAACCCAACATTTCCCTAACTTGTTTAACCTCAAACACTATTTTTCATCACATCAAATCCTATCCAAGACACTAGTTTGAGAGACTAACTGTCCCGTTTCATTACCGTTTCTATAGAGAGAGCTGTTACAAATCCATTTTTTAAAGGTCAGTTATAGGCTGAATGAATGAATGAATTTGTCCGATATTTACTAGTATAGCTGTTGCAACTTTGCACAGGATCTAGTCTATAATACAAGAAGGACTCACATTATTTATTTGGTCAGACAAATAGGAAATTACCATAACTACTTATTTTTAAAGGTCATATAGTATGTTAAATTATAGAAGCTAAATTCCACAGTACAGAACCACTGATCTTGTAATTTGGACAGCAATCACTAGACATTAATTAGAACATCAAAGCATGTTACACAATTACTATTTTCTACTCTTGCTATTCTTGGTAAAGAGGACTCCAGCTGCAAAAGTTCTAAGGTGATCTTGTGTTAATATAGGAAGAAATGCATTGCCATGAGACACACACAACTACCAGTAGTCAGGAGTTTTGCATTTTCTGTTTTGGATTTGCTGTCAACTATCTATGAGGCATAACAGAAGACAGTTCTCTTCTGAAAAATGAGATTGCCATTTCCCAGCTAGATATTAAGAATGAACTTCAAAAAAAAATTCTAAGTCTTGTGCTCAAAATTAGGAAATTTTAGATTGAACAAAGTTCAGTTTCTATACCCAATATTAATATGCATTTTGAGTTTCCAAAAGATGGATATAGTGTTAAAGGTTTCTGTCTTGCCCTATATCTAAACTACATATATTAAATAATCCTCAGAACATAGTTTGGAAAATACAGGACTGAATATATTCCAAACTTCCTTATAATTCTGAAATGTTATATTCAGTGATTTTAAATTGTCTATTTATATTTTTCTCATTACAAGAAAAAAAGAGAACTGTACATTTATAAGCAAAAATTCCAGTTGTTTGCTTGTGAGGGACCAATGTTATTTGAAAAAATATCTTAGGTTACAGCATCATAACTCCACATTTAATTAGATCTTTCTAATTAATTAAAAATAATATATGCATGATCTTAGAGTATGCAGAATAGACTATTAAAGATTTTTTTAAGATGTTATATAGTGTTAGTCTTTATGGTTTTTAGATAAAATATTCTAAAACTATGCACATGTCATTTTTTACTTGAAAAAAATGTGTATCTTACAACTCTAAGGAAATAATAACTAAAGAAGAAATAATTTTTCTGAAATAGAACAGCGTTGTTTTTCATCATTTAATTTATTAATCATCAGTGTCATATGTTATAGCTTATTCTGTTAGAACATTTTTTAATTTGACATTATAATAACTTTCTGCTATAAAAAAACCACAAAAATAATAGAAGAATATTTTATTTATTTGGAGGTAGAGTGAAATGTGTAATAATTGGGCTTTTTTTAAAGAAAAATTTATTTGCAAAAAATATTTGAGATAGAAGTCAGCTTGAAAAGATCCTCACTGGCCAAATCTGGGACAATTTGAGCATCAAAATAAATAATGATATGACTGAATTATAACACTAATTAAAATAAAATCCTTCTGTCGATACCAATATAAAAGAATAAATAAATAAATAAGAGAGAAGAGAAAGCTCTTCCTTAAATTAGAATGCCAACTAATAGAAGGGATAATGGGGTTAGAAAATCATGAATGGAAGCTGAAATTAGTGAGAAAAATTTAATAGTTTCAAAATATTTCCCCACAAATTACTTAGCAATTCTAAAGAAAACCCAATAATTTAACGGTGGAGAAACTGATGAACATCATATTAACAAAGTGATCAAAGTGAACACCACCAATATTGGATTAAACCCACATTTCATGTGCCTTCTGGTACAATGAACTTAAAAAGGACACAGCATTGCCTCTGTAGTATTCTCACCAAAATGCGTAACTTAAGGCTAATCATGAAGAAACATCAGACAAACTTAAAATGATGAACATTTAGCAAAATAACTGGCCTGCATTCTTCAAAAATGTCAAAATCAAGGAAGGCAAAGGAGAATAAAGGTTCCATTTTAGAGGAAACTAAAGAGACATTAACAAATAAATTAATGTGATAATGGATTGGATTCTGGCCAGGGATTAAACAAAAGTATAAAATGCTACAGAGGACATTATAGGGACAATTATTTAAAAATTGAATATGGACCATGCATTAGATATATTAAATTTCTGGATTTTAAAAATTATATAGTCATTATGTAAGAGAATGTCCATGTTCTAAGGAAATATTTACTGAAATTTTTAGAAGTAAATTGACACATCCCTCCAACTTACTCTGAAAAGAACAAATTAAATACTTAGATGATAAAGCAAATGAGGCAAAATGTAAACAACTGAGGAATCTGGATGAAGTTTCTGAAGAGTACCTCATCCTATTCTTGCAACATTTCTCCAAGTTTGAACTTAACACTGAAATGAAAAATTGTAATAACTTTTTAAAACTTGAGTATGCTCACTAAGAGTTAAAGCCTATTTCACTATAAGTCAAATTTTCTAGTTGTATAAGAAAAAAGGCCAAACACTTTCTCTTTGTCCAAAGTGATAAAATTATGAAGCAAAATTAATATGATGATTAATAATCTCCTTCCCTCAAGAAAAGGTAAACTATAATGTATTTGTGAGCCATATTAAATTCTTTATGCAAATGCACCACACAAATTTTAAGCAAATGCCCTTGGAGGACGTACAGTAGACTGCTATTTCAAGAGACACCTAAAACCACTACATTTACTCTCTCCACAGTCTCTGCCCCACCTGCCACACATTACTTATTCTTCATCCCCTCACTTTACCTGGCTAGATCAAGTATAACAAAAGTTTTGTCCAGGAACCTTTTCTGCCATCTATATTTTATAATAAATCATTGTCACCACTCTATAGAGGTGATTATTTATTAAACTGAAAAACATATTTTTAAAAGACTTTGTACTAAGAAATTGCCTAGTTTTTGATACTTGCTTTGTATCATAAATTACCATAGTGTTTTATTTTTTTAAGGGGATACTTATTAAAATATATGCATTTTTAAATATTTTGAGTACATCACAATTTTTTAAAATCTGGTATGATATGTATATTTACATTATGTGTGTTATTTGTATATATTATGCCTATGTACATACAGGAAGTAAAACTGTGTTTTTCTTCCTTTACCTTTCTCTAAGTATAAATTCTACATTCTTCGTACTCATAACCTATGTAGTCTTTATAAGCAAATTAATACTTGTTTTCTGTTCGGAAGTCAAATATTACTTTTTTTGGTTGTTTGACATTAAGAGTTGATAAGTCAAAATAAAATCCAGAAGATTAAATGGTACTGTAGTTTAATTTTTTAAAGATATTTACTGTTTATTAATAAATAATGGGAAGACAAAGACTATCATAGATTCAGATAATACCTGGTATAATTTTTGAATCCAAGAGTCTAAACCAAAAGCAGAAGTGTAAGTGGGAGGGGTTAACTAGGAGGGACCGAGTATGTGTGAATATATGAGTATGTTTGAAGAAGGATTTTAGAATTGTTTTGATGCTTCTATGTAAGAAGGAATATTGTTATTCATAACATAAATGTTAAGAGATGAAAAACTGTTTCCTCATGGAAAACATAATAGCTTTCTAAGGAAAGATAAATGTATAAGCATTTCAGCAAATAAGTTTTTTTGATTCTTAGTTTTTATTTTTAATCTCACCAAGGATTTTATAGTCTACATTCAAAATGTATTAAATAAAACATGTCAATAATATTCTGCACTTTCAATGACCATATACTTTCTCTGAGAAAATAAATGATCCTGTGTCATGTAAAATTATTTTATAGAATTAAATCTTAAAGCTTTTATTTACAGAGAAGATTCAGCACCAATATTGACCTACTTTTTTTCTCATTCATATTTTTTAATGAGAGAATAGCTGTCTCACACCAAAATTTGAAGCCAAATTTTTATTGTAACATATTTTAAAAAAAAGAAACTCATTTTTGCTGTGCCTCTGTAATCTGAATATAAGGTTACAGCATATCAACAGCCAGCAGATGGAGAAAAAAATACTCTAGGAAACTAGGCTATAAATACTAGGTTAATTCCAGAACTTCAAGATTTTCAAAATTTTGCTAAAGCATCTCCAAACTGTCTGATCTTTTAGTAAGAAGTTCATAATTTAGAGTGGGAACAAAAGGCTCAGAATCTCAAGTTGAGGTCCATATTACTTCAGATGGTTTTATTATCTTCTTATACTTCCTATGAAAGCCTTTTTGGTTCTCTAATCTCCTAACTGGTATAGCTCAATCAGGAATAGGAAAATGATTTTTTTCTAGTTATTTCCCCCATAATACCAGTATTATGACTCTCTTAAATATCTAGTGACTTTTATATTTAAAAAATCAATATATTAAATTCACCCCTAGTGTTAGTAATTGACAACTCTGTTGAAAAAGCTGTATTCATTTGGCTTGTATTCATTTGGCTTGTATTCATTTATTCATTCAGTATAAATTATGTACACATATGTAGGTACTATGGTTGGATTAAAGTTGCAGAGAAGATCTAGTCCCCATTCTCAAGTTGCTTAAGACAAGAAAACTGAATGATGATAATGCAATATTATAAATGTGATCAAAGTAAGCACAATATGCTGTGGAGGTCTGAGCAGGAATACTTTACAACCCTGCTGGGTAGTTTTGGAAGTCAGTGATTTTGATTACCAAAGATGGATCTAGAAAAACAGGAGGTGAATTTTGTTATCTAAATCAGCTTATTTGAAGATAAACATTAGTCTTATCAACATTACCTATTTATTAAATGTCTATATGTTAAATGTCATAACGTATATACTCTTTCATCTGTATTAGATATTTAATGATAATGAGGATTTTTTTCTTAAGAAAACATTTGCCTTATTTCTTCTGATTGTTGGGCTCTTTATGGTTAACTGATACACATATAATTCAGGCAATATACCTCATATTATTGACTTGCAGTGGTACCTAGTGAAAACAATATAGGTCCATTAATGAAAATCCATCTTTTACTACTAGACATCCAGTTCAAATGCATGGCCTGCTAATAATTGTTGGATCATTACTTTCATCCTTGTTATGTGAAGGACAGTAAATCATGATTACCCTGTGAGCCTTCTCTGGTAAGAAAGTGTTATGATGCAATATTTCTGAAATGTAATAATAATGAATTTGGAGAAAAAGCCTTGAACAGAGAGGGAGATTTCCAAATACAGGAAAAAGTGAGAATACAGAAATTAAAACAAAAGGTAAGACGATGGGAAAGATTAGCAAAGAGAACATGAGTTTAAGTGAAATGAAAAAATGGAAGAAAATATAGTAGACTCAAAAAGTTTTAGGAATTTAATAGTTAAATATCATACAAAAAGACTTAATGGAAAGGCACTTATACTTGAGGTTGAGTGTTGGGCAGTCATTGTTATTTTCTATAGTTCTGCCAATGATTTTCACCAACTCTACTAGCAAGGTAACCAAGGAAAAGTAATTTAGCCTTTGAGTAGTTCTAATTAGCTCTCTATAGTATAAGGAAGACCCATATCTTTTAGTTGCATACTAGAATAAACACATAGTTTAGTTGTATATAGTTCATAGCTAATTTTTAAAAGAATTACATGTTGATATAGCTACAAAATTAATTTTTAATTTTGGTAAGAACAAACTCTAGTGAAAAATTAGAAATTAGCTCTATAATACCATAAGAAAGCAAGCAGGTCTAATTGTTCAAACAGGTTTAGCTATTCAAAGTTTTCAAGAGGCAGAGGGAAAGAATATCTTTGATAAGATTTTATTTATTTTTTATTTCCATTTATGATTTTGGTAGACTTCAGTCAATTTGGTGTATAATAGCTCTTGTTAAGTGATAACATTTATTAAAGTGAGAAGTACATATTGAATAACGTAGATAATAACCTAACACAGTAATGATCTTTATTGATTTGTATCTGCTATGGTGAAAAATACAAATGGGTTCTGTATTTGTTTTTGAAAGGAGAAGTTTTACAAATACCATCTTTGCTTTTACTTATCATACATTACATCCATTATCTTTCTAATAATTGATAAACCATAAGGCTTTCTGGACCAGAGTATAATAGAACCCTTAAGATAATTGAAAATTTCAAATTAATGGTAATAATATGACATAAATATTGATGATGACTTAAACTTTAAAATGGACATGCTTCTATCTACATGCAAGTCACCTTTTTTTGGAGATTGAAACCAGTTATATTTATTGTAATAGCCTCAATAAAAATACAAGCCAAATAAAATACTTTCAATAGTCATTAGTTGACTACAATCAGTTTTTTAAAGCATTTACTAATTAGAATTATTTATAATACTATAATTGACTTTGTGGCTTTCCTCCACGCTCTGCTTTTTCAGTACTTTCCTTTTAAGTGTTGAATCTAGGCTTGCTTGCTTACATTACTGTTACAGTGGTAACTAGGTGCCAATTTGCCACACCAAGGATTGTTGCAAAGCTTAGTAAGTACATTGCTCACAGTCCTATTTACTTGCTCCAGGCTAAATAAGTGTGCGTGTGTGTGTACACACAATGAACATGCACATGCCCAAGTATTTTTTAATTACAAAGTCAAATAGAGTTTGGAACAATTCTGAATGTATATGTAGGTGTTTAACAATCCTCAGTTGTCATAGTATCTTTTACAATGTAAAAGACCCTTGAGCAATATTAAGCAATATGAGACCAGGTTCTGTATTTGTTCTTAGCAGTCTTACTAAGGTGTTCAGTTTTCTTATTAACTAAATTACATTTAGTTAACAAGTCCTTATTGAACAATTTCTAAGTATAACCTAATATTTAAAGCAATAATAAAGAGAAGAAAAAGAAGGTCTAGCTCTTGCTGGCCTTCCATTTAAGTACTTTCCAATAGTAGAAAAGACAAGGTGACCAGCCTATTCCCATGCCCTAGGGTTGAGATGAGAAGGACAGAGTGTGTGTGTGCATGTGTGTGTGTGTGTATGTTTAATATACATCTGTATATATATAAAATATCAATATAACTATACTTATATTTTGGAGCATTTTTTACTCCTATGTGTGCTTTTTTTACTTAACATTAGAAAACAATACTATTTTAAATACCTGATCATTATTACAATATAGTGATTTTATTTTGAATTCTGGTTAACCTCTTAGCTAACATTATTTAATGCCTGCTGTGCGCAAACAAATTTTATGTTAAATATTGATCCTGAATGCCACAGCCTTGGACTTTTTTCTTATTTTACCGTCCTTTCCAAAGTATAATACATATTATTAACGAAAATACTCTAAGCATCAGATCCAAAACACTGTGGTTTAACAGCGTGCCTTAGGCCTCTTGATGAATCTTTATTAACTTTATTAGTAACAAAAAAGTTTAGGGAAGAAATAGTTTTAAATCATATTTTTCTGTGAGTCTTCATGCTTTATTACAAATAATATAATTCTCTCTAGTCGGTTTAACAATAAAAAAGACATGTTAAAAGGTAGTAATTAAGTAGCTAACAGACTCCAGCAGGACCAGAGAGCCAGCTTTGAAGTTATCCAGTCAATAACATTGTACAAGCATATTCCATGAGATCCTCTAGCAGAAACACTACTTCCACTGGTACCCAGCACTTATGTTACATCAGTCTGAAGCACTGCCATCCCCAAAGAACCTAATATCTCCACCAACAAACACATCAAGTTTTCTAAGAGGAGTTGCACCCACAGGTTGCTTACTTCCAATTTCAAATCACACTCTCTGAATTTGATTGCTGGGAACTAAGTTACTTACCTCACTGTAAGACAATCTGGGAATGCTAGTTTTCTGATTTCTGCCTAAGAAGATTGATATCATATTATCGAAAATTAACAAAATACAAGGAAAGTATTCAAAACTTTGTGGCAGCCACTGATGACCAATGCCCACTGGTAAGTGAACTAGATTAACTTTCATCTTAAATCTTCATTTCATCATTTAAAATTTTTAATGAGGTGTCAGATACATTGTCTTTCTCTGGGAAATTTATCCAATTTTTGCCTTCAGTAAGCACCCAAATAATTTTCTCAATGAATCACTTCTGCCAAATGTTAGTTCCTTTAACCATCATTCTTACTTAAACTGAAAGAGGGGCACACATGTGCATTTATAAGCCATGGTTTCTCACCCTCAGCCCTATTGACATTTTAGAATGAACAGTTCTTTTTGAAGGGAGTTATCTTGTGTGTTATAGGAGGCTGAGCAGCATCTCTACCCTAGATCCCAGTAACACATGCATACACACACACATACACACACACGCCCAAAATGATAATCAAAATTGTCTTCAGACATTGATAGATTATCCTGAAATCAAAAATCATTGCCTGTTGAGAGCAACTAAGATGCAACTTTGATGTCTTTGCATAGTGGACAGCTTATGCAAATAAATAAATGCCTCCTTTGACTGCTTTCTCTGTGAGTCTTCCAATCTTACCATTGATGTTGTAATTATATATCTCTGACTGCTTCCCTTAAATTCTTTTCTTCAAAATGTAAGAAAATATATAAATCTGAAATGGAGGTTGAAAATTTGTCTCTCCTCTGTGCCTCCAGGAATTCACTTGCTTTCTCCAGTATTTCCCTTTTGCTTTGTCTTCTGCCCCTTTTATACTGTATAAATATTCTACATCCTCTCCCTTCTTCAAGGTTAGTCTTGACATTAGGTACCTATAGGAAGGAAGGGAGGACAAGGAAAGTTAGTTGAGGCTTTGATTTTAAACTTTGTGCTTCAAAAATTTGTTGAATCAAGTGAATGCATATTTCTTAAAGTTATCATGGGAACAAATAAAATTAAAGTACCCATTTTATTGTTACATTAAATTTACTTGGAAAAATATTCCCACAATGCAGAAATTAGTTATTATATTGTAGTTAAGATTTAGAATTGAGCCTGGAAAACCTCTTTCAAAAACTTTGCTGTATTTTCTTTTGTAATGCAGAGCATTTGTAAGGAACTATATAGATAAGCCATATAAATTGCCTTTTTTAAAATGCTGTCTGCAGTATTCATTAATTTATGTATATATTCACTCCTTAAGAAGTGATAGTTTATGTGAGTGAAATGGTTTTATATTAATCCTTAACTATTCTAAGCAAAGATAAAATAGTAAAAAATCAGTTTAATAACTTTTTGGTTTCCTGATAAACTTCAAAGTTGACCTGAATCATATTGCTACTTTTTTAAATTAACTTCCAAAATTGCTAACCTGTTTTAAGAGTGTAGGAGCATGCCTTTCCAAGATTGAAGAGTAGCATCTAATTTCCTTATTTTAAGCATTTCTTTTAAACAGTAAAAGAAAGTAAGAGAGCATGATTAAATTTCTTTTCATATGGCTTTTAGGTAGAATAAATAATTCAACTTTTTATAAGGATAGTTTAGTTTTTATACCATGTCATAAATAGCTCATCAGCTGTGTTAGAAAGAACTTTTTTCCTTACCAGAAATACTTAAGGATTTTTTATTATTAAAAATAAGAGACAAATATTTATCTTAGTCTGTCTTGAAATGACTCACTAAATTCTAATCAATGTGTTTTTTTACTTATTAATTTTGGTTAGCTTTATCTTAATGTATCTCCATCACATCCATTAGTTTATAAAAATTCACTTAGAATTTTGTATATCTTATGTTTATTTTACTAATATACATAAGAAAAGTACTTATTTACAAATGTCTGATTAGGTAATTACAAACATGTAGTTATTGTCTATCCATTGACCTGTTTAGAGAGTAACAAATATTTTGTGACTTCTATCTTCCTGTTTTTAATATTAATGAAATTTAAATTTTACCTATTATTATACTCAATGGAAAGAATTTGGAGATATTGTAGTGTATCATATAATAATAATTTAATGAAGCATTAGAAATTGATATTCATACTTTATTATGTATTGTTAAAATTAAACAAAATATTTCATTGGAAAAAATGATGTAAGACATTCTTGGTAAAGTCTGCATTACTGTATTAAAAGAATTTTTTTAGAAACTAGAATTTTCATATAAAAATTCTATTTTTTTGAAAATATTCAAATAGCACAAGAGTGGAATAGCAGAAAATTATTTTGAATACATCCATTTCTAGCAGTATAATATAAAACTGTCTTAATATAAAACAATATTTATATTGTTTTAACACAAAACAATATTTATATTGTTTTAACACAAAACAATATAATATAAAGGTCTGTCTTAATATAAAACAATAGTTCTGCATAAAACTTAATGTTATTTCATTGCTAGTTTCCACATGTAGAAGTAAAATCTCAACAAGCAGGGAATAAAAAAAAAGGTCTGGATTGAGCAGTAAACACATAAGGCAGGTGGAATTGTCTTAATTGCAAATGAAAATAATAGTACTTAAACCAGAAAGAAAGCTATAGGCCAACAGCAAGATGGAGAATCTGAAAGAAATAATTCTCACTTAAGGCCCTGAGATGGGTTTTTTTTTTTCTCTTTTTTGTTTTGTTTACAGATTATGTCAACCAAATATGAGTTCATAATCAAAGTCCAGCAAACATATAAGGAAATAAGCCACCATGAATGAGAGTTAGTAGAAATGACAAATTATACATTTAGACCCCCAGCAACTACAGATATTGAACTGGCTGATATTAAAAAAATAATAATAAAGCAAATTTAAAATGTTTTTTAAAATAGTCTGGCAGATTTGAACTTACAAAAGTGGAAAATATAATTGTTGAAATGAAAAAGAAATCCTTAGTAGATGAATGTGTTAGTATCTAGTTGGGGAAACAAACTATTCTAATTATTTTAAAGAGGGACAGTTTAATATAGGGAATTGGTTAGATAGATTATTAGAAAGAACCAGAAGAGCAGTGAGGATAACTAACAGAGCAAAATAAAGAGGAAAAAGAAATAATATCCAGAGGTCAGAAGCTGCTAACTTCCTTGGGTGGAGCCTATAAGCCTAAACCCACTGGGAAGCTGTTGCAGTCACTTTTGGATTCACCAAAGTGGTGTTACCTCAACCACAGTTGGAATTACCAAAATATCACTACTTCTTCCAAATTTATAGGTTCCAGTTCCACCTTATCCCTACTGCCCAAATAGCAACTCTTTTCTTATAATCTCTCATTGGTGCCTCCTATTAGAAGAATTTAATAGGAAAACTGTCAGGAGAGCCAGTTATTGGCTCCTCACCTCATGTAAAACAAAGCAGAATAAAGAAGAGAGGGAATGAGAGCTTTAACAGTAAAAAAAAAAGTAGTTGGCAGGGTGGGTTATATACCAGGTTGGACACAGCTGAAGAGAGAATTAGTGGATTGGAAGAGATGTTTAAAAACAATAATACAGTAGAGAAAAACAAATACATGAAAAGCATGTAATAAAGGTAGAGATTTTTAGGCGAACATTTGAAATTCTAAGACAAATCAAGTATTCTGGCAGAGAAAATAGAAGAAATGAAGGACAGACGATGTTTAAAGAGCTAATAACTGAAAATTTTTCAGAAATGGTGAAGAATAGAGGTCTACAGATAGCTGAAGCACAATAAGTAACAAGCAAGAGAAATAAAAAGAAATTTGTACCTTGAGATTGTGTAGTAAAACTGCAGAACATCAAAGATAAGGAAAGATGCTAAAAGCAGCCTGAGGAGGAGAAACACATCACTTGAAAAGAAACAGTGAAATGGACATCCGATTCCTTAACGCAACAATGGAAGCTAGACATCAATGGAATATTTTTAAAGTGTTGCGAGAAAATATTTGTCAACCTAAATTAGATGCCTAGCAAAACTTTGTTTAAAGCCAAGGGTGTAAATATGATAAATAACCAAAAACAAAGAGTTTATCACCAAGAGGCATAAACTAAAGGAACTTCTAAAAGGAAATAATTAAAAAAAATAAATCAGTAAAAATAATTCCAAAGGAAAATATGAGGTGCTAGAAGAATGAGTAAAAAAGAAAAATAGCAGTAATACTAGCAAATCCAATAAAATCTATGTAAAATACTGTACTACTAACAGTTAACAGATATTATTATTTAAAGTTTCGGGGGTTGAAAAAAATGATAAAACATAATGTTAGACAACAGTAGCATGAAAGCCTGGGGAGGAATACACCATCGATTACTAGTATGCATAGTAAAATTTCCCAGGTAACCCACTAAAAAAGTATAAAAGGAGTTTACGATGTCCATATATTTAGGATATAGCTTCAAAATATGCTAAAATGTTAAAATTCAATAAAATTAAAGGAAGAAATAGATCAATTTAATATCATAATAAATTCGAACATATATTTGTCTGTATAGAACTGAATATCCAGCAATTAGAGAATATGCATCATTCTCTAATTGAGAATATGATGCATATTCTCTAATTGCTGGATATTCAGTTCTATACAGACAAATATATGTTCTGTATATTTAAGAATATACAGAAGGTGATTCACAACTTAGAAAAATTGACCATATTTTACCACAAAGTGTCAATAAATTTCAAAGAATTGTCTTATAGACTGTCTCCTCTGACATATAAATAAGTCACCAGCAAAAAGATAAATTTTTAAATGTTATACATTTGTAAATATTTTTAAAAATACTGTTGAATAACTTGTAAACCAAAAAAGAAGTACGGGTTTCCCTTACCATGGGAAAGAAGAGCATTCCTCTGAAACCTTCCCTACATTGAAATGGTATAAAGTGAAGAGTATCCCCTACTTTCTGAAAGTTACATTATGCCACTTTACTTTTACAAAAGACCTATTCGTACCTATGTTCTCTAATCAAAGAAGAAATCTGAAGAGGATTTTCGCTTTTTAAAAAAGCCATTACTGTACTAAGGTAGGTCTTTCGTGAAAGCGAAGTGACATAACACGAACTTTCAGAAAGCAAGGGATACCTGTACTTTTAACTGAACAAAACTAAATATGTCAAAATTATAGGATATATAACCTTGCATTCTTACATTAGAAAAGGAGAGAGGCTGAAAATTATAATGACCAAGACTTCCAATTTAATGAGTTAGAAAGTGATCAACAGCCTTTAAAAAAGAAGAAAAGAATTAGATAACAGGTAAAAATTAATGAAATGGAAAACATACATTTATCAGGTGAGATCAACAGAGCCTGAAATTAGCTCTCTTAAAAGACCTATAAAATAGAAAAACCTCTGGAAGTTTAATCAGTTAAAAATTAAAGAGAAAAAGCAGAAGTAAATGATATTATGAGTAAAAAAGGAAGAGGATACATACCTACAAATCAAATAGAGATTTAAAAAATAAGAGGATAGTGTGAACAACTTTATACCAATAAATTGTGAAAGTTTAGATAAAAAGTGCAAGCTCCTAAAAATTATCTTACTAGAATTGACTCAAGAAAAAATTAAAAGCCAAGATAATCCTGTAACCATTCAAGAATTAAATATTTAGTTAAACCTTCTCATTAAAAAAACTAGTCCTGCACAGATAAAACTGACCTCTGACTTTTCAAGAAAAGATCATTTCAAACGTACACACTCCTCCAGAGAAAGATAAAGAAGAAATATCCTCAAACTCAACAATAAACAGCTATATCTATATCAAAACCTTAATATTCACACCAGACAAAGATCAAAATCTTAACATCTAAACCAGACAAAGAAGCAAGAGGAAGTAAAAGTACGTTCATTCTCACGAATATTAATATCAAGTTCTAAACAAAACATTAATGAACTAAATACAACAATATATTTTTAAAAAGAAAATACATTGTGATCAAGAAGGGCATTAAAAGAATGCAAGTATAATTTAACATTGGGGATGAGAGGGTGGAATCTATATGTGTTATTTAGCGTATTAACAGTTTAAAGAAGAAAAAGCATTATTTCAATAAATTTATAAAAAATTTAATTGACTCATTCACACCAGAGTGGGGAGAACCTTTTAGCAAAATATTTTTCAATTACAGTCAGCATACAATATTAGTTTCAGGTGTACAACATAGTGATTAGACATTTATATAATTTACAAAATGATCATCCCAATAAGGTTAGCATCCATCTGACACAATACATAGTTTTTACAATATTATTGACTATATTCTCCATGCTGTACTTTATATCCTTATGATGTTTTTATAACTGGCAGTTTGTACATCTTAATCTTTTCCCCTTTTTTACTTATCCTCCCAAACCCGCTCCCATGTGGCAACCATCAAAATGTTCTCTATCTATGAGTTTGTTTCTGTGTTGTTTGTTTATTTTGGTTTTCAGATTCCACATGTAAAAATGAAATCATACGGTATTTGTCTTTCTCTGACTTATTTTACTTACATATTACCCTCTAGGTCCATTCATGTTGTCATAAATGGTGAGATTTCATTATTCTTTACGGCCAAGTAATATTTCAATGTATTTATGTACCACATCTTTTTTATCCAATCATCTAATAATGGACACTTAGGTTGCTTGCATATCTTGGCTGTTGTAAATAACACTGCAGTGAACATAGGGGTGCATATATCTTTTCAATTAAGTGTTTTGGATATCATGGAATACACACCCAGAAGTAAAATCGCTGAGTCATGAGGCAGTTCTGCTTTTACTTTTGTGGGGAACTGCCAAACTCTTTTCCTTAGTGGCTGCACTAATTTGCAATCCCACCAACAGTGCACAAGGGAACCCTTTTCTCCACATCCTCACCAACACTTGTTTTCTGATTTATTGATGATAGCCATTCTGGCAGGTGGTTTTAGTTTGAATTTCTTTGGTGATTAGTGATGTTGAACATCTTTCCATATGTCTGTTGGCCATCTATATCTCCTCTTTGGAGAAGTATATATTCAGGTTCTCTGTCCATTTTTTAATCAAATTGTTTCTTTTTTTTTTTGGTGTTATATGAGTTCCTTATATATTTCGGATATTAATCACTTATCAGATATATCATTGGCATGTATCTTCTTCCGTTTCAGTAAGTTTCTTTTCATTTTGTTGATAGTTTCCTTCGTTGTACAGGAACTTTTTAGTTTGATGTAGTCCTAATTGTTTATTTTTTCCTTCACCTTAGGAGATATGTCCAAAAAACTGTTATTAAGAGCAATGTCAAAGAGTTTGCTGCCTCTGTTTTCTTCTGGGAGTTTTTATGGCTTTGGGTCTTACATTTAAGTCTTTAATTCATTTTGAATTTATTTTTGTATATGGTGTAAGAAAGTGATCCAGTTTCATTCTTTCACATGTGTCTGTCCCCTTTTCCCAGCACCATTTATGAAGAGACTGTCTTCATTGTATATTCTTGCCTCTTTTGCCGTAAATTAATTGGCCATGTAGACGTAAATTTATTTCTGGGTTCTCCATTCTGTTCCAATGATTTGTGTATATGTTCTTACACCAGTGCCATGCTCTTTTGAATACTTTAGTCTTTGTAGTGGTATAGTTTGATATCTGGTAGCATGATAACTCTAACTTTGTTCTTCTTTCTTAAAAAGATTGTTTTGGCTTCTTGAGTCTTCTGTGGTTCCATATAAATTTTAGGATTATTTGTTTTAGTTCTGTGAAAAATGCCATTGTTATTTTGATAGGATGCATTGAATTTGTAGATTGTTTTGGGTAGTATGGACATTTTAACGATGTTAATTCTTCTTATCCATGAGCACAGTATATGCTTGCATTTATTTCTATCTTCTTCAGTTTATTTTGTCAGTGTCTTACAGTTTTCCAAATATAGGTCTATTACCTCCTTAGTGAAATTTATTCCTAGGGTTGTTTTTCTTTTTTTGATATAATTGTAAATGGGATTGTTTTCTTAATTCCCATTTTTGATAGTCGATTATTAGTGCATGAAAATACAACCAATTTCTTAATATTAATTTTATATCCTGCTACTTTAATTAATTCATTTATCAGTTGTAATAGTTTTATCATGGAGTCTTTAGGGTTCTCTATATATAGTATCATGTCATCTGCAAATAATGACAGTTTTATTTCTTCCTTTCCAATTTGTATGTCTTTTGTTTCTTTTTATTGTCTGATTGCAATAGCTAGGGCTTCCTAGAGACATTTTCTTTAAAATCAGAACAGGACAATTTAATATTTTAGTTGAGGTCAGAGTCCTCACAGCAAGAACAGAAAAGAAATATCAGGTACAGTTGGTCTTCCATATCCATGGATTTTACATTTGCATATTCAACCAACCATGGATTTAAAATACTTGGTAAAAAACTGTTCTGTTGCTGATGTGTATAGGCATACCTCAGAGATACTGTGGTTTTGGTTCCAAACCACCACAATAAAGTGAGTACCGCAATAAAGCAAGTGGTAATCTTTTTGCTGGTGGAGGGTCTTTCCTTCTATTTGTAAAAAACACACTATCTATAACAAATAATAAAGCAAAATAAAACAACGTATGCCTCTACTATGGTTGTGTCTATACTAAACACATACAGACTTATTTTTGTCCTCATTTCCTAAACAGTACAGGATAACAATTATTTACATAGCATTTACATTGTATTAAATATTGTTAGTCTAGAGATAATTTAAAGCATATAGGAGGATGTACCTAGGTTATGTGTAAATACTATGCCTTTTTATATAAAGGACTTGAGCATCCTGGGATTTTAGTATCCACAGGGGTTCCTGGAACCTTCCTGCCCTTGCCCCCCATACTGTGGGGGAACTATATAAGCATTTGAAAGGAAGAAATAAAACTGTCTTTGTTTGTAGATGACGTGATTGTCTACAGGGGAAACTCAAAATAATTTAAAGTATTAGAAATAACATGAGAGTTTAGCAAGGCGACTATAAAATAAATATACAAAAATAAGTTACATTTCTAACATAAACTAATGGTAAAAAAGATACTATTTACTATAGCTACAAAGACAAAGTATATAGACATAAAAAGAACAAAAGTGTGCAAGATCTCTATGAGAAAACTATAAACTCTATTGAGCAACATTAAAGATCTAAATGGAGAATTGCACTAATATAATAGATTCAATATAGTCAAGATGTCAGTTTTTTCCAAATTGATTCAGAGAGCAATGTGATTCCAGTGAAAAACCTCAACAGGGTTTTTGAGGAATTCTACATGGGTGTAAATTTTACATGAAAGAGTATAGAGATGAGAATAGCCATAGATTCCTAAAAAAAGAATAAGGTAAATGAATTTGCTCTGTCAGATAACAAGATTTGCTGTAGAAATATAGAATTTAAGAAAGTGTGGTATTGGCAGAGGTATTGACAACTTGATCAACTGAACAATATATATTAAGATATCAGAAGTTCTTCATATTAACCTCTTTTGGAATGTTTTCATATTTCTCTAGAAAAGCAATTAAAGGGCCTGTAGAGGATAGGGATGGTTACATCCTCTAACAGACATGTTCACAAATCACTCTGCATAAGTCTGTAAAGACTGCATTTCAAATCAGTAAGTTGAAACTCCCAGAGCTCTTTAATAAACCTAATAATGGAAGAGACCAGAGAAGAAAATGTTCTGAAGTTTCTGAATATTTCGTTTAATCTTAGATAGTTTCAAGTTATATTTCAAAATATGTTTTTTATCTTCTCTAAAGGGCTTAGAGAAATAATGATTATTTTTAGATGTTTCAGAAAACAATGTTAAAGAGCAGTACTTACTAAGAAAAAAAATTCTTGTCTAAAAATAGTTTTATCACATGAGTTTATATTTTAGCATGCAAACAAAAAAAAATTTACAG
>NW_006442484.1:25131673-25183242 GCF_000325575.1 Pteropus alecto
ATTCCTGCTTTGCTCAGACTGAATGACTCTATGACTTAGTATTTCTCTGTGTTGAACATAGAAAAATCCAGATGATTTAATGTAATTTATACTGTTTAAATCTCTTTTTCCTGCCTGAAAGTAAATTTAACTCTAGAATGCTTTCCTTTTGACATCATATATTTTACAAGTAATGTGCTTTGGAGGGTCACCTAAAACAAGGAACAGATTTCTTATCAGCAGACAGCATTCCCACCTAATATGTTCATCTGCCTGATTTTAGAAAGCATATGAGTAATGGAAGCTTCCCGATATTTTTTAAATAGGCATATTTCTTCAGTTATTCTGTATCTTGTCAAAGCTATTAAGCCTAAATGCTAATAGGTGTATTGATAAAGTTGTCAGATAAAAGCAAATATGTAATTACAAATCCTTGTTCCAAAAACAGATAAGTGAGTATTCATTTATCATAGGTTTTGCATTTGTCCCTCAAGGGATGTGGATGTGCAACATGTGTTCTATAAAATAATATTTCTGTCGACCTTTATATGTATCCATTGTCTCTATTCTGGCTGACTTATGTTGGATTATTGAAAAACAAATGGAACATTTAATAACTTTTTGCTATAGCTTCCCTCAGTCTAATATACTACCTTATGTAAATTTGTTTTACTTTTTTCACACATAGTAGAAATTACTTCTTTTTTGTGTGTATAATAGTGGTGCTACTTATTGCAAATGTCTGTTTCTCTAATAATGTAGACAAAGTTAATATTTTCTGGAAAACGTGATATCTCATTTCATTATTGCCATGGCTATTTCTATAGTAAGAGCGGTGTAGACAATGCACAGTAACACAGCATGAATCCAAATTCCAAATCTTTGTTATAGCAATTTGATTCATTCTCATTAACAATATCAACTGAAGAACTGCCAAATATTCTATTTCTTTTTTATATTATACGCCAGTGTTTTTCAATATATTATATGTATACTTCCACTTCTATCAGAACTACCTGAAGGGGCTTATTAAATATACAAATGCCTAAATGCTACCGTATAAACTTCTCAATAGAACACTGTCAGTCTGACCCGGACATCTGCATTTTAACAAACAACACTGGTGATTATTACGCACTCTACAGTTAAAGACTCCCTGTTGTACACCATAACCTGAGTACGGAAAGAGCTTTGTTCTCTGACTTTTAGGTGTGTTTCATTCTGTATTATAGTTCTTGTAGCTTGTTTTAAATCAAACAGCAACTTTAAACCAAGGAGAGCCAGCCTCAGCTCTGACTGTGTGCGAAATGGTCTTACCTATACCAGCTTACTTGAAGAACTACTCTACATCCTTTACGGCTTGTGGCTGCCCTGTGTTTGTCTGTCAGGCCTGGAATATAGATGGCATTTGTAAAATCTGCCCCATTCTTGTTACAATGAGTTTAGGAATTAGTATCTCTTGATTTATTTAAAGAAATATTTTAGTTTGATATTTACTTAAGGGATAATGATTGCAATGAAAGATTCACTTTCATTCAATATAATTGCAAATTTGAACTGTTTAAAACTAAGTTAAAAAAAATTCATTGCCCTTCAGCCTCTTAAATATAACCTATAATTCTCTAGTAGGAGTTACGGTATATTTCTTTTAGCTCTGCATTACTGAAATTTAGTTAGATCAAGAAACATTATAAACCACAAGCCTTTTGATATTTTGTGTTGTTATACAGAGACCAAGGAAGCTAGAGATAAGGGCCTTCTAACAAAATATTAGGCTCTTGCTTCTGTGAGAGTTTCTGGATAAAGGAAAAAGAAACTACCAGCATGTTTTAGAGAGTTGAGAAGTATGGCAGTCCTGTGGGAAATGATTCCTATCTAACCTTTTAAATTTATGTCTACCTAATCTGTTTTCTGTAGGTTTTAGAATCTCCTCTTCAACCCCTATGATACTAATATTAAGAAATAAATCACTTCCAGAGTCAAAAGTCTGACATTACGGAAAGTAAACAGTATATCACCCAGACTTTTCTATTCCCCTAACTAGTTAAAATAAACAGGAAAGCCACATGGTCTGTGACAGACATCTCCCTTTTCCAAAGACATCTCTAGCCTTTTGTCATCTTTACCGATTAGGCGGGAGATCTCGAAGCCATGTGAGAAACAGATTGTGCATGCCAAAAATCAAAACAACAAACTGCTGACTTCATTGGTTCCTATGCATTATAAACCAGAGCTTCTGAGCATTCTCTCTTTTGTCTTTTATAATCTTGTCAGAACTCTGTTTATCTTATTAATCTTTTTACATAATCAACCTTTAGTTTGCTATTCTTCTTCCTTATTTTTTGTTATTGTGGTTGTAGATATATCTGTATATCATCTGCACTGATATTTATTATTTCCTTCCTTCTTGTTTCTTTGGGCTTGCTCTGTGGCACTTTTCCAACTTCTTTAGTTGGATGTTTAACTCATTTAATTTTAACCTTTTTTGTTTCTTGATAAATATATTTGAGCTATAAACCTCTGTCCAACACCCATCTTTCTTTTCTAAGACCACTCAGGATTGGATTTTCCTTTTCTGTTCACCTATGATATGGTGGCTGGATACTGTGGGCAAGACACTTTCCCTTAGGGACATATATATTGGTAGAACAGGCTCTTGCCATCTCTAATAGCCCTTCGTTCTTATATATTCAGTTTCACTTCATTATTCCTTCTCCTCATACTTTAATTTTATTTGTTTTGTCACTTTAAAAAAAATTCTATTTTGATTCTGTTTTCTTCTGGCTATCATCAAATTATTCTCCTCACCTCATCCATTGCACTTAAAAGAGTAGTGTTTGCTGTGTTCACGTCCTTATCTCTCATTAACTTCTCATCCCACTGAAACTGAGCTTCCTCTTTTATCATATTCCTGGAACTGCTCTCACTTGGGCACCAGTAATCATCTAATTGTTATATCTAGTAGAAATCTCTTAGTCCTTATTTCACTGTCCTTTCTACATTTGACATTCATAGCAACTTTCTTGGTTTCTATGAATCTACACTTCCATGGTGCCACTTATAACCTTCTGACTATTCTTGCTCTTTTTCTTTTTGTGGACTTTTTCTATGCCCCCTGCTCAAAATGATGATATTCTCCGGATTTTATATTTACCCACTACTCTTTTTACTCTGTACTCTCCACTTGTGTGTTTTCAACTATCACATATAAACTATTGATTCCAAAACTCCCCATTTTTAGTCTAGACTTTTCCACAGAACTTCAGACCTATATATCCATGGATGATCTTTGGACATCTCAAAATCAACATATCTTAAACTGAATCTATGATCCTTGCTTCCAAATTTGTTCATCTTGTAGTTTTGTTTCATTTGTTGGTATGACCATTTACCATTCAGGCAAAGTAGAAGTATGAAAGTCTTCATAGTCCAGGGTTTGAAAACATGTGACACACATGCTTCCATTCCTCCATCCCATGCTTATTACAGACATAGGACTCATGAGCATGCATGCTGACATGCCTTATCCTGTTCTCATAATAGGCACATGCCTCTCATGGTTCTCTGTCCTAATGAAGTTGAACGATATCACAGAATCTTTTTCTATGTAATGTTTCAGGCAACCACAGTCAATTAGAATTGACATCCTGTTTTTTCTCCACCCTGTTCTTTGTGCATTCACCTTTTGAACTACATCAAGAGCTTTCCTGCCCTCTCTCTTCTGGTTAGGTTTGCTGGGAGGCATTCACAGAAGATAAGAAAGTGGGAGGAAAGTTATATTGGGATATTTATTTTTAACAGGGGTTGCCACAGGTTGGCTGCATCCCTTTACTAAAAGACACAACTCCTGTCAACACCCTCTTCAATCAGAAAGTGCTCTCTCCTGATTTAGGGGTGATGATGAGTCTCCATTATTGCCAGCCCTGGGGTCATATACTATCCCTTGTCAGTTCCCCTAAATCTTGCCCACATCTTTGTAGGCAAAGTTTTCCACGAATTACTCAATTTCAGTATACTGTCTTATTTTCTGCTAGGACCGTGACTGATATAGCATGTGAATTAAAATTTATTTGCCATCCCTTTTCTAAATTCCTGACATCATCTTCAAGTCCCACACATCCATATAATTACAAATACTTGCTTATTTCAGATCCCAAATATTACTCAGTTGTATCCCTTCTCTCCACTCTCTCAAAATCCTGGTTCAGGTCCTCAGTATCTCTCTATGAGATAAACATGTATAAAATGGTTGATATTGAGGCAAACTATTTAGCAAAGGTTGCCAATCTCTGGCAAAGTAATTACATGGCCTACTTGATTATATTTGGCTTTATTATTATCTGGTTAATTCATGGCTGTGTATCCTGTGGTCTCTATACTTTTTAACCCTTTTCCTGTTTAGAAAAAAAGTGCAGCTCTCTGTCAGTGTTAATTTAACATCACACTTAAGAATGCTACGTTTCCTAGGATTTGACATTTCCAGCGATGGAGAATTACTATATTTTGTAAATAGAAATACCATTACTAAAAACAGAATGCTATAAATAGAATAATGTCATTTGTTTCCAAAGACTAGCAATATACTAGAGTGATGCAAAAATAATAATAAAAGCAAAATATTTCATGGCAAACTTTGAGGATAAGGTCAGGACTGTAATTCGTGAGTTATCTCGGGGTAAACACTGCAGCTGCAAGCACCAGTAGCCAGTATTCTCAGGGCAAACAGGAAATGGGTTAATCCCTGTATTTTAAAAGATCTTTGTTTTTTTGTTTTTATTTTAATTATAAATATAGGAAGCTTTTATCTGAGGAGAACTCAGATGTAATCCTAATGTATAAAATAAAAGTAAAACTGTTTCTAGTTAAAGAGTAGCACTGAAGATACAATAAGAAAATAACTGTCCAGCATCTATTACCAGTGCTTAATAAGTATTTCTCTTCTCCTGGTTATTTTCTTCAGCTCTAATGCTACTGTTATCCTGGCTCTGTGCCAAATTAGCATGTATACTAAGTAATTAATAGCTGTGATAGGTGCTCTGTTGTACTAATAGAGTTTGCTCTCGCCACATTCACCAATATAATCAGAAACTGGTCACAATGACAACCTGGTTCTCATTCTATCTGGGCAGGATGAATTTTCAAAAAAGATTCTTGTTTCAAAGACATTAGGAAATTCCATCTATCATGAAGATGTATTTATTTTTGTTTTTTCTGTGAATTAAAGAAATATGATGAATGAAATATGGAGAAGTTTATCGGAAGAATTCCTTATTCTAAAATAGGCTGAATATACTCTCTGAGAAGTGTGATTCTGTTAGTGTGATCCTCTACCAACTATATTGTATGACCAGACTTATTGAACTTGCAGTTAGCCCCAAAATGTATTTTGTATATCATATGCTATAAATTGTATCTCTTCCATCTTCCATTTAACTTTATATTTTGAAGGTGATATTTTAAAAGTCTCTTTAAGAACATTCGGGTCCTAATTCTGTTCTGTAATCATTAACCATTCTTCCAGCTCATTGCATCTTCATCCTAGTTAGCGGAAAATGTTTATTTGGATAGGATTACAGAAAAAGCCTTTTGATCTGCCAATAGAGAACTCCAATAGGAGATTGACCTTGGACATTGAGTCATAAATCTGTAAATAGTCAATAATGACTATCTACCTACAAGTTTTGAAACATCACCTAGCTCTTATTTTACTATCTGGTCCACAAGATTTCTAATGACCTTGCCAAATACCTTCTTGAAATCAAATTTACTAGGTCTAGAGCATTTTTCAAATCTGCCAAGCAAGCAATACTTTCAGAAAATGATTGAGGTTAGTCTGACATGACTTGTTCTGGGTGAAACCAAACTAGCTCACTGGCTTCTTTTCTAAACATGTTTAAGGCTATCTGTCCATTAATTTCTTCTAGAAATCTTGCAAGGCTTTAAAGTATGATTTAAAGCCTCACTGGTTTATAATTTGAGATCTCCACATTCTTTTCCTTTTAAAAACAATTAGAACGTTGCATTATCTAGTCTTCCAGCATCTCTAGTCTCTGTAGTTCTTCCAAGATTACCATCATCAATCCAGTCATTTCATCTCCAAGCTCTCTCATTTGTTTCTTTCAGGCAGTCAAGTACATCAAAATGCAAGTAAGAGATCTGTTAAAGTGAGTAAGGGATCTGTTACTATTTCTTCACTGCTCTGAACTTGTGATTTATTCTTAAAAAAAAAAAATTTTATTATGAAACAATTTTAGACTTACAGAAGAGTTGCAAAAAATAGTACAGAGCTATTCCCTATATCCTTTATTGACCTTCTAATGTTAACATCTCGCATAGCCATAATCTAATTATCAAAACTAAGAAATTAATGTTGATACATTATTAACTACACTATAGACTTTATTCTGATTTCACCAGTTTTTCCATTAATGTACTTTTTCTTTTTTAAGATACAATCAAGGATCCTACATTACATTTGTTTTTGTGTCTCCTTAGTCTCCACCAGTCTATTAGAGTTCCTTAGCCTATCTTTCATGACCCTGCCACTTTGAGTTCTAGTCCGGTATTTCGCTGAATGTCTGTCAATGTGGGTTTATCTGATGTTATGTCCTGATTAGATTGAGATTATGCATTTGGGGAACAAATATTTCAAAGTGATGTGCCCTTCTCAGCGCATTAGAGCAGATGGCACCTAGTGTTGATACATCTTATTACCTTGATCACTTGGTTTAAGAGGTGTCTGTCAAGTTGCTCTTCTGTAAAGTTATTTTCTCCTTTTGTAATTAATAAATATTTGGAAGGCGATACTTCGATACTATGCATATATCCCCTTTCTTCTTTTACCTTCACCTACTGTTTTTAGCATTCATTGATGGATCATACCTGCCGCAATTATTACTGTGTTCTCGCAGTGATTTTCTATCTCCCTCATTTTTTCTGTAGTTATTGATTTAAATTCTTTTGTGAGGAAGAGTTGTTCCTTCTTTTATTTACTTTTAATGTTTTATTGAGATATAGATTTACATACAGTAAATAAGACATGTTTAAGTAATAAAATTTGATGCTTTAGCGTATGTAAAACCATCATCACAATCAAGATAATGAACATATTTATAACCACCAAGTTTTTATATTCCTTTGTAAGCCCTATCTCCTTGTTCTCCTCACTCCCTTCAATGTCCCCAAAGCAACCACTGATCGACTTTCTGTCACTACGTATTAGTTTGCATTTTCTAGAATTTTATAGAAATGGAAAAATACAGTATATACTCTTTTGCATTTGGCTTCTTTCATTCGGGATAATTATTTTGAGATTTATTCTTATTGTTACATGAGACAATAGTTCCTTTTTTCTTCTGGGTCATACTTTACTATATGGATATACCAAAATTAATTTATCTATCTGTTCACCTGTGGTGGGTATTTCAGTTGTTATCAGTTATGGCTTTCATAAATGCCCTTCTAGCTTTCTTTTGATAGTGTTAAGAGGATTTATCTTTCTCCATAATTTTATTTTTGACCTATTGTGTCATATTGAAAGTGTAATTTTTGCAGGCAGCATCATATAGTTGGGCCTTACCTTTTTGTATACAATCTGACAACCTCGGACTTTTAATTGGGGTGTTTTGACCATTTATGTTTAATATGATTATTGATCTAGTTAGGTTTAAGTCTGTCATTTTGCTATTTGTACCATGTTTCTAATTTAATATTTGTTCCGTCTGAATTTTGTTCTTTTTCTCCTATCTTTCTATCTTCATTTGGATTGAGTTAGTTATGATTCCATTTTTATCTCTTTAAATGGCTCTTTAACTATAACTCTTTGTCTTGTTATTTTAGTTGTTGTTTTAGAGTTTATAGTATACATCTTTAACTTCTCACCACTTACCTTCAAGTGATATTATATAACTTCACTTGTACTATTAGAAAATTAGTGTACTTCCATTTCTCCTCTTTGGCGTTGTGGTATAGTTGTCATGTATTTTATTTTTTCATGTGTTATAAACCCTACACTGCATTTATAAAATTTAAATTCAACTATCTTTAAAGAAATTTAAATATAAAGCAAATATTTTAATAATTACTATTTCTGGTATTCTTCATTTCTTTTTTAGATCCAGATTTCAATCTGGTTATTATTTTGCTTTTCCCTGAGGACTTTTTTACTATTATTTCTACTGCAGATCTGTTAGTGATAAATTCTTTCAGCATTTGTATAGTGAAAAAGTCTTAATATCACCTTCATTTTTGAAAGATATTTTTGCTGAATATCGAATTCTAGGTTGACAGATTTTAGATTTTTTTTAGTACTTTAGAAATGAGAACCCATGATCCTCTCACAAAAATCGTTTTTGTTGAGGAATCTCATAATCATCCTTAACTTTGTTCCTCTGTACAAAACAATTTTTTTTTCCAGCTACTTTTAAGACTTCTTTAAAAATCTCTGATTTTCATTACCTGTACCTTAGGGTAATTTTCTTTATGCTATTTGTGCTTGGGAGTTATTTTGCTTCTTGGATCTCTGGGTTTATAGTTTTCATCAAACCTGAGAAAATTTCAGCCATTATTTCTTTAAAAAATGTTTTGTCCCCCACTCTCCTTTCTTTCAAGAATTCCAGTTACACATATAGTAGGCCACTTGAATTGTCCCACAGATCACTGATGCTCTATTCTTTTTTTTTTTTTAGTCTCTTCTTTCACTGTTTCATTTTGGGTATTTTGTATTACTATGTCTTCGAGATCACTGGTCTTTTCTTCTGCAATGTGTAATCTGATGTTAGTCCCATCCGGTATTTGTTTTTTATCTCAGAAATTATAGTTTTTACTCTAGAAGTTCAATTTGGGTCTTTTATTCCTATCTTGCATGTCACATTATACTTTTGAACATATAGAGTACAGTTATAATAATTGTGTCAATGCCCTTATCTGCTAATTCTAAAATTTGTCCATCTAGATCAGTTTCAATTTTTAATTTTTAATTGAAATTTTTATTTTTTAAGTTGATTGTAGATTCACGGGCAATTGTAAGAAATAATACAGAAAAATCTCATGTACCCTTCATGGATTTATGTACTCTTGTTCAGATTTCTCCAATTTTACTTGCAGTCATTTGTGTACCTGTGTGTGTGTTTAATTCTATACAGTCCTTTCCCATGTATAATTTATGTATCCACCACCATAGTTAAAGTACAGTTCTATCACCACAAGAATTTCTCATGTTTACCTTTTATAACCATACCCACTTCTATCTTGCCTCTACCCTATTCCTTCCCTAACTCCTATGACAACTAATCTGTTCTCTATTTGTAAAATTTTGTCATTTCAAAAATGTTAAATAAATGGAATCATATAGAATGTAACCTTTAGAAATTGGCTGTTTTCACTCAGCATAACTCCTGGAGGTTCATCCAAGATTGACTGAATTTCCTCCTCACTCTGTGTTTTATTTCTCTGCTTCTTAACATGTCCGATAATTTATATTTGATGCTAGACTTTGTGAATTTTTTCTTGTTGGATTCTAGGTTATTTTTGTATGTCTTCATATATTTCTCAGCTTTACTCTGGAGTGCAATTAAGTGACTTGGAAATGACAATTTGATCCTTTCAAGTTTTGCTTTTAAAACTTATTAGTCAGTACCAAAACAGTGTTTAGTCTAAGTCTACATATTCCCACTACTGAGCAAGACACTTTTGAGTATTCTATCCTATATCTCATGAGTTATGAAGTGTTCCAGTTCCCAGCCCAATGCGAGTATCAGGTACCATTTGCTCTATCCTTTCAGGGAATTCTTTCCTCAACCTTGGATAGTTTCCTCCCATCCATGCACCGATCAGTACTCTGCTGGATACTCAAAGTGAACTTTCCATAGATCTATGTATTTTTCTCTCTGAAGCTCTCTTTTCTCCAGCAGTTCTAGGGCTCATCTCCTTTGTTTCCTGTTTCTGAGGGATCACTGTCCTTGATTGCCTGGTGTCTAGTATCTTCAAAACCATTGTTTCATATATCTTGCTTGGTTTTTTTTTTTTCCCTTTGGTTGTCTCAAGCAAGAGAGTAAATCTGATCCCTGCTATGCCATCTTGGCTAGAAGCCAAAGTCCTCTATGATTTATTCTTAATCAAATTTATGTTTTCATTTTGACAAGTTTTATTCTCTTTAACCAAGAAAATAGTAACAAAATTCAAATTTAGATTTCTTTTAACTTCATTTTATTATTATGGTGTTTATGCAAGTAAAAGTCTTTTCTTTAATCCTCTTGTTGTTCCAATCATAACTTAAAAGTTCCTTTTATGTTTTTAGGGTTTTCCTAAAGCCCAATTCATTCTGGACCTGGTAAACTTTTTGACATTTTTTTCATATACCTTTTCATTTTTCTCTCCTTTCTTTTCTTTCTATTTTTTTTCCTTATTTCTACTCAATAAATATTTATCGAAGGTTTATAATGTGCCAGATGCTATGCTACGCACTGAGGATAATGCCATGAAAAAGACAGACAAAAATCTCTTTTCTGTTGCTTAAATTGTAGAGATGGGAGAAACACAATAAACCCATAAACATGTTATTTTAGTTAGTAATATGTATGATAAAGAAAATAAACAAGATGGCATTTCGAGGTGATATTTGAGCTCAAATATTAAAAGTTTTAGAAGAGAGAACAGCAACAACAAAAGCCAAACATCAAGAATAAGTTTAACATGTTCAAGAAGCAGAAAAAAGGCTGTGACTAGAGAGTCATTTACCAAGAAGAGAGTGGTGTAAAATGTGGTCAGGGAAGTATTCAAAGGTCAAATCACATAAGGTTTTGAAGGTTGAATCATAGGTGTATATATATTCCTTTTCTTTTCCTTTTTAAACATACTTTTTATACCTAAGCCACATAGAAACGTCCCTGTGCAACCCCTTGAGCCTCTACAGATACGTATCTCTCTTGTTTTTCTAGCTTTGGGCTTAAGCTGGTTATGTGGTCATGATCAAAGTGTCCTGTTTTTTGTGTTTTTTTTAATAACTTCAAAACCTTTATTGCCTTCCTTATAACAGATGCTGACAATGCACTCTTACCTGTTTTTGAATAATTTGAAATATGCTTTTCAAAATCTGACCTGTATAACTACTCCTAATGTGTACTTTCTGGGCTATTACAATCTCCAAGATAACATGACCCATTTCTTCAATTATTCCATATGCCTATTATTGTTAGTCAGAGTTAAATACAAAGAAGTAGTTTATGAGACAATTAATTGTAAACAGGCACCCAAAATTTTGTCAGACTGTCAGCTTTTATCATAGACTTATTTCTAGCAGATTACTTTTCCCAATCCATCTTTAACAGCAAAAAAGAGATACCTTCCTCAAGTGCAGTTAAGGTCTTGTCACTCCTCTGCTTATACTCTTTTAATGGCTTCCTCTGACAATTAAAATAAAATTCAAAACATAATTATGAGCAATAAATAATGCTCTATATGATTTCCTCCGTGCCTATTTCTCCAGCCTCATCTTATGCCACTCTCTCCTTCTCTCATTACACTCCAGCATCATTGGTCTTCCTTCTGTTTCTAGAATACACCCAGCTCTTGTCCAGTTCTGCAATTTTGCACATGCTGTTTGCTTTGCCTGGAATGCTCTTTCCCCAATTCTTTTCTTGTGGCTGGTTTCTTTCTCATCTTTCAGATCTCACTTAAATTTTACCTCCTCAGAGAGGACTTTCCATCAATGAAAAAGAGATCTTTCCTATCCTTCCCCCTTGTTCTCGGTTAGGCCCTTGTTTATTTCTGTTATAGCAGTTAACATAACCTGCTTATTTATGTACTTGCTTATTGGTTTTTGGTTTATTTACCACTACAATGTAAGCCTCTCAATTACAGAACCCCCACTGCCTAGGACTATGTTTGATATATAGTAGGCCTGAATGAAGAATTTAAATAATTTCATTTGAGTTTATACCTAGATATTGTAGGTTGTTCCCACAATATCTAGGTATAAACTGCAGTAAAGCAAATACAATGAAGCAAGTCACATGAATGTTTTCGTTTCCTAGTTTAGACTATACCGTAGTCTATTAAGTGTACAATAGCATTATGTCTTTAAAAAAATTGTACATACCTTAATTTATAAATGCTTTATTAATAAAAAGTGCTAACCATCATCTGAGCCTTCAGCAATTCATAATCTTTTTGGTAGAGGGCCTTACCTCCTTAATAGCTGCTAACTGATTAGAGTGATGGTTGCTGAAGGTTGGGGTGGCTCTGGCAGTTTCTTAAAATAAGAACAATGAAGTTTGCCATATTGATTGACTCTTCCTTTCACTTGAACACTTAGGGGCCATTGTAGGGTTATTAACTGGCCAATTTCAATATTGTTGTGTCTTGGGGAATAGTGATGCGGTTCATTGGTGGAATAGTTAGAAGACACTTAACATGTATTAATTAAGTTCAGTCTTATAGGGGTGTGGTTCATGGAGC
Source organism: Pteropus alecto (assembly GCF_000325575.1). Classification (NCBI taxonomy): domain Eukaryota; kingdom Metazoa; phylum Chordata; class Mammalia; order Chiroptera; family Pteropodidae; genus Pteropus; species Pteropus alecto. Next base: position 25,144,109 of record NW_006442484.1, read on the forward strand.
CCCAAAACAGTTATAATAGTAATATCAAAGATCACTGGTCAGAGATCACCATAACAATATGTAATATTGTTATAACAATAATGAAAAAGTTTGAAATATTACAAAAATTACAAAAATGTAACACAAAGACACTAAGTGAGCAAATGCTGTTGGGAAATGGTGCCGATTGGCTTGCTCGACACAGTATTGCCACAGACCTTCAATTTATTAAAAAATGTAGTTTCTGTGAAGCACATTAAACTGAAGCACAATAAAAGGGGACATTCCTGTGAGAGAAAGCAAATCATAAAACTGAGAATAAAATTGACTTTACAACTAAGATTTTCTTTAATATTAAAGTGTTAAAAAATCCAGTGAGGGGAAAAAGGAAATATAAGTATTATTAAATTATCATTATCCAAATTAATGATTCAACATGACCCAGTTACTCTTGTATATCTTTATCTGAACAAATGAAAAAGATTTAAGCTCACAGCATGCATTTATACTAAATATAATTTCATTTTTAATTGTTTATAACAAGTTTTCTTGTATTTTGTAAGATTAATGAAGACTTCACAATGTCCCAACGGCTCTCTGATATTTTATATTTATATTTATATTAAATATTTATATTCATACATATATTTTCTGGTAGATTGAGGCTACCAGAAAATTTTTAGAAAAATAGCAGTATATAGCAGTGAGACATTTGGTAATGCCTGATACAAAACCAGAGATGAAAATATGAAATAGTATGGGATTTTATCTTTTTATTATTCAGCAGTAGTCACATAATACTGTTAAATCACAGCACTTGTATTATAATATCCTGGCTTTTTTTTTCAAAAATGATATTGTTGAAGTATTTGTGCTTAAAATATAAAATTATCACCACAGTTGTCTAGTGAAGTGTTCATGCTTGAAACATTAGAATTATCACTGCAGTCAAAAATCTTTGAATTTATTTGTTTATCACTATAAAGAAATAACCTCATGGTCTAAATTTGAAATTTATTTTAGAGTTTTAGGATTATTTTCTTATAAATTTGATAAATATCTTTTATTTGTTACTCTTCTTTTTAGTGTAAAAATTCATATTTATGTTTGGTATTTGCTTGCCTATGTTTAATAGATGATTTTTATGTCAACATCTGTTTTCTAGTTCTAATTTGGATATCTTTCTGACAAAAAAAATAAATCAATAGCTAGTAATAATACCTAGCCATGAGCTAGAATTAATATATGATCCTATTTCAGAAACTTTGACTCCATAGGTCAGTAGAAACTGGTTTATTAGCTTACTGGTTAATCTGAATCATCAGTATCCATCTTGAAAGCTATAAACATAAAAATATTAAAACATATCTCGATTGATGTTTAAAAATAAAAAGCTGCAATAAAGAGTAAAGTCTTCAAATGGTACCTATAGTTAAAACCAAAAAAGTTTTATCTTTGCAGTCAGTACCTTTGCTTCCGTATCAAGTTGCTGTGGACATTTTTTTTTCATTAACATTAGATTGATTTACCCAGAGATAAAATTGCCTGCATTATCACATCTTCTAATGTTCCTAAAGCCTCCAAAGCCACCTTCAGTGTTTTAATCTCCAAGTTGTTCCAGATTCTCAAGAGTTCCTGCCATACTGACTATTCTTAAACTCAAATGCAACACATTATTGTGTTTGATGTTAGTATCAAGGTTACTGTCATATTTTCATTCTTGGTCCAAAAAAAAATTTTTTTAAGCATTTTAAGTCATCACAGAAAAAGAAATTAGAAGCTGAAGAATTTCAAGGATATTTACATAATAAAAATAAAGAAACAAACTCAAATATTTCTATAAAGGCTTATATTTAGTGTTTTAGGCTTTTTTGTTATGAATTATTAAAGTCTATGTTAATGAACATTTTTTAAAAAGTATTAAATTGGAGTAATTGGACACCTCTGTGTTATGTGTTAAAATTTATGCCTGAGTCAGAGCTTGAAAGTAAATATCCAGCTTGTGTAGATTTCCAAAAATAAACATAATTTTCTTCTTTCTAATAACTTGATTGCTTCATGCCACTTAAGTGAAGTTCCCAAGTGGTGTCTAAAAGTTATTGTACAGGTTTTGAGTAAACATACCACGTATTATTGTGTTTGAGCACCTACAAATATAGTAGGTACTCAGTACATGTTTGAACTAACATGTAATTTAGTGTCTGAAGATTAAGATATAAAGATTACTACTTTTACTACGGTTATGTAAGGAAGAAAAGGTTGGAATGTCATGATATTTTATGTAAAAAAGAACCCCATTTTGCCATCTATACATACTAAAAGTACTACAACATTATAAATAATATTTAAATGTCACTCAAATGTTTTTACACTTAGAACATAGTCTTCACCTTACTTTTCTTCATTGACAGTAAGTCTTAGAGCGAAATCTTTCCGTATCACTATAGAACTACATCTTGTAAGTGTTTTATCTTTCATAGTACAAATGTTTTATAATGTACTTACCCATTTCCTAATTAATAGGCCTTTAGGTTGTTTTGTATTTTTCATTTTAATGATCAGTGCTACTATGAATATCATTTTACATAATTCTTTGTACACATATTTGATTATTTCTCCAGGCATGATGATGAAGAATTGCTTTTTCAAAAAATATGTACATCTTAAATTCATGTAGACACTGATACATTATCCTCCTAAAAGGACATAACAGTTCGCCTTTCTACCAGTAGTTCATGACACTGCTATTTTCTTATGCTCTTGACAAAACTTGATTATAGCAATTTTTTAAAAATGCTTATACAGCTTATGAGTGAAAAGCAATACTTTTTAATTTTGTTTTGCATTTTCTGATCACTGTTAAGATTAAGCATCCTCTCTTATGCTTACTATCTGTCCTTTTGCTCTTCCTCTTCTCAGCTTATCCATATTTTACTGTCCATTTTTCTTTTGGACTCTAATTTTTTCATATTGATTTTTTAGAGGTTCTTTATACATTCCAGATACTAATACTTTGACTGTTACACTGTTACATATGTTGCAATTATTTTCCCCAGGCTATCAATCTTCTTTTAATTTTTTTGGTGGTTCTTTTGCTGAACAGAAGTTTTAAATTTTGATATAGTCAAATTTACCAGTCTTTTTCATTATAGCATTTCTTTTTTATATCTCCTTTAGAAGGTCTTCATAAATATGGCACAAATAGCCATATCCTTTTTATATTTCCTTAATGCATTTTTCTTAATTACATAGATTTAGTTTTTGCTCTTGGTTTAAATCTTAAATCGTCTGGAATACATTTTTGTGAATCACATGAGTTATGGAAGTAACTCTTTTTTTTTCCAAATAGGTAACCAGTTGTCTCAACATTTATTGAATTGGCCTTTTCTTTCCTACTAATTTAAAATGCCACCTCTATCATTAAATTTGTGTATTTATGGGTTTATTTGTGGCCACCCTCCTCTGTTACACTGCTTGCTTATTATATCACCAAAAATACATCTTAACATATTTTACTTTTGGATGGGGCAATTTCTCCTCTTGTTTTTGTATGTTGGTATTATACCCAGCTGTCCTCTAACTATTCTCATTGGTTCTAATAATTTTTCAGTTTAGATTTTTGTGGTAAAAGATCATACTAATTTCAAGTACTGACAGTTTTATCTCTTTATTTCTATTCATTATACTTCGTATAATGGTTATTTGTCTTGATAAATATTCAAGACCAATCCAATTCTGCATAAACACCTGTGAAAGGACCCATTTCTATCAACTTCTGCAGAAGGTTTATTCCTTATATCTGTCCCCCTCCCAAATTCAGTCCTCCATTCATGAAAGATGGATTTGAGTTATTTTTCTCAATTGCTACTGCCCCATCTTTTTCAAAAAAAAATACTTACTTTAAGCCTGAGTTATCCAACCCATATGTGAGGCTGGGGGAGTTAGACCAAGTAGGGAAGAGATTCAAAGGTAGAATAGCCCATTATATTAACCTTTTCTGATCTGATGCAAAATATTTCTTTCTCCTTTGTTTATTTGAACATTTAATCACTTCTGCCTTAGAATAGGTCTATGATTTGTCTCGCCAGTATTTTAACTCTTCCAGGTCAGACTAGTTCTCCTGCCTCTTATATATATATACCCACAGTTTCTATCTTCCTCCCCTCGTACTGCATGTTCTTCAACTTCCAGCTTAGATCCTATTTTCCAGCTTAGATCTATTTTCCATGTCTTCAATAACACCATTGCCAAATCTCAAACTTCATTGCCCATCTCTCTTTTGCCCACCCATCTCCAAAACCCTGGTCCTGTTTTATTTTTGTTTGTGTTTTTATTACATTTTTTAAACTTTCTATTTTAAAATAAATTCAAACTTACAGAGATGTTACAATAATACAAAGAACTCTCTTCACACAAATTCAGAAATTGTTAACATTTTGTCTTATTTACTTTATCATTGTCTCTCTGCCCCGCTCTGCATGTGTATTTGTATATATTTTTTGGAATAGTTTGATATTAAATTGCAAATATCATGTGATCTATTTTGTTTTTGCTTGTCCCATACCTATATTCAATGAAGCAAAAGTTCAGCTCTATCTACACTGCTCTCGTCTGACGAGTCATGTTCTGGTAGATAAAGTCACATTTTGAATTCTAGCATAAATTCATGATCACAGACATCAAATTGACTTTCAACAGTGCCTATATATGAATAACTGTTTTTTAAATTTGCAAATACAGGAGTGTTTGTGGGTATCATTTCTCATGACAGTCCATATTTATGGGAATTTTGATCAGGTGATGCATTCCGTGTGGTTTCAGTTGTCTAGATTCATTGAGGTTTCCTTTTTGGCCACTTATTATTACCAAATATTTATATAGTCCTTACCATGAACCAGGCACTAAGTACTTTACCAGTCTTTATTCAGTTTTCTCAACACTGTTGTGGATACAATTATTATCTTCATTTTGCAGATAAAGAAGCTGAGAGACAGAGACATAATTTGCCCTCAGTTACACAGCAAGTAGTAGAGCTGATTTTTTTAATTTTTACTTTTCAATATTGACATTCAATGTTATTTTATATTAGTTTCAGATGTACAGCATAATGGTTAGACATTTGTATAATTTACGAAGTGATCCCCCAATTAGTCTAGTACCCACCTGGCACTATATACGGTTATTATAATATTATTGACTATATTCTCTATGCGTACTTCGCATCCCTTTGACTATTTCGTAACCACTAATTTGTACTTCTTCATCCCTTCGCCTTTTTCACCCAATCCCCAACCTCCCTCCTATCTGGCAGTCACCAGTTTGTTCTCTGTATCTACGAGTCTTTTTTCATTTTGTTTGTTTATTTATTTTGTTCTTTAGAGTTCACATATAAGTGGAATCGTATGGTATTCGTATTTCTCTGACTGATTTCACTTAGCATAATACTTGCTAGGTCCATCCATATCATCACAAATGATAAGATTTCATTTTTTTAAATGGCTGGGTAATATTCTATTGTATAAATGTACCACAACTTCTTTACCTAATCATCTATTGGTGGACACTTAGGTTGCTTCCATATCTTGGCTATTGTAAACAGCACTTGGCTATTGTGAACATAGGGGTGGGTGCATATATCTTTCGAATTTGTGTTTTGGATTTCTTTAGAAAAATATAAAGCTGAGACTTTATATCCAGGAGTCTAGATCTGGAATTCATGTGCTTAACCCCCTTACTAAGCTAATTTTCTGATTCGATGTGTGCTTTTAAAAATCTATATCTATAATTCTTATAATTTATGTAGTTCTCTATATTTCTATTACATTGAGTATTTTAATTGTGTAGTTCTAATCTTGTATATCTTTTTTAATTTCTTGTCTATCAGTTTCTGAAAAATGTATATTGACTGTAGATTGATCCATTTCTCATTGTAACTGTCATTTTTGTGTCAATTATTTTTAGGATATAGTTAGGTATATATTTTCAGAGTTTTTATTTCTCGCTAAAGATTTTCATTCTACAATTATATATCTTCTTTATCAATTTTTTTAAGTAATAAGAGAATCAAAGGAAAATAGACCTGAGATCCCAAAACAACTTCATCATTTCAATGTGAAGTTCCGACTCCCAGTCACAAACAAATAATAATTAATTTTGTAACAGCAATAGAGTAGGTCTCTTATCCAACACAATTTGAAGCTGTAGTTTATTCATTAATTGAAAAAGATTTATTAAAGCAAAGAATCATAAAAAAATACTTATAATTAAACGCTTAGTTTTAACTTAAAATATATAAATATAAGTTCAGTCAGCAATCTTTTTAGATCAAATCCTTTCTCTAATTATGAGTTTACTTATTGGAGTACATTTGTCTTTATACCAACAACATAACATCAGATATTTCTTTTGTTTTGTTTTTGACTTTGGAGAGGAACAAGAACTCAGAGACATTTACAGGATGGTCTAAATGCAGAATTATTCACAATTTTTAAGATTTTTCCCCCCAAGATTCTCCTCTTTCCCATCTTATTTGACCTCATTTTTTTCAGAGGCTGATGTTAAAAGCTATACTTTAACTTAATTTTTATGGAAAGAGTCATTCTCTTTTTATACTTATATTTTATCAATTTACACAATATTTTATTAAATTCCTAAATGACACCAGCAATTATTATTGGCTCAGACAGCTTTGGAAAAAACAAGTGATATTGGAAAGCATACAACTTAAGTGGTAAGAGCACAGGTAAACATTCATCTGTTTTCAAATGGAAATGCTGTTTTGATTAATTCAGTGATTTGTTTAAGTAGAGGTTAGTTAAGAGTTTCCTCTGTGTTCAAAGCAGAATATGTTCTTCAAGTAAATAAAGGCAAAATTACTGAAAAGTTACATCTAACAGATGTCATTTTTAGAAAACAACTTCTTAGGAGTAAAATTGCCTTTATAAGTTAAGATACCTGTAGACCAGCAATGTTCATGTTAAAAATGTCATGGATCTATGATACTGAAGCTGTTTTTAACATATGTGCAAAGAAATTCATCTTATACTAGGAAAGTTGACATTTTTTAAAGCTCCATTTATGATACTACCCAACACACGTTCTCCACTTCAATTTGATCAGGCTCTTGCATGTCAGGGGTGTTTTATCTCAGTAAACGTATATAAGATTGAGTTGAAAAAAAATTGAAGTCATCTTTACAAAGTCTTTCTTTTCTAGCTTATGTAGAAATGATAGAATCAAAAGGACTAGAAGAATATCAAGCTCAGAGGAGATTCTTCAGAGTTTTCCAAATGTTGGACACAAATAGAAATTTTAAAAATATATTAAGTATTTTAACCCTATAATAAAAGTAACATGCACGCTCAAGTGTGTTATACTTAATTGTAACACATGAACGTATCATGAAACAAAAATAAGCTGTACTGCTGGTTTATATTTTTATGGACTACTGACTAAAGCTTTGCTATTTTTAACTACATATTTGTAATTTTTAACTAGATATTTGAACTTTTTATGAGTATTTTTATTTTTAAGTTTTTCGCTAGGCTTTTAAAAGAATTGAGTCCATTATTATATATCCAATCAAATTAGGCAAACAAGAACACTACTGCAACATATGTAGGCTCCATTGAATAGGAGCATCTTCTTGCCTGTATTCTTTTCACCCCTTAACAGCTTCGCAATGGCAAATTAATGTGATAAAATTATATTAAAGAAAATTTCTTGCTTAATTTAAGTTTTGGGTAATTCTTGCCCATATTTTGTATTCATGACCAGATACATGAGTAATGAATTGATATAATCATTCAGTTTTGGAAACAAGATTTTCTTTATTCCTTCTTCAAGCTTCTAGACTATTTTAATAGCAAAGATCTTAATATTGCCAAAGCCAAATTAGCTAATTTAAAAATGTTGCCATTTGCAGTAGTTTTTTTAACATTGAGAATCATCTCAATATTATAAAGCCAAAACAAAATGAATTTGTCAATGATGATGATTTAAAATTGCAATGGTCACCCATGTTCCTTGGTTTTATACTTTTTATTAATCAATAGTTCATTATAATTATTGATGGATTTTTATAATACTATAATTTGATCTTATAAAATGAATTATTACTAACAAATCTTTTTCTGTTTTATATAATGGAGGTTTCATTTAGAGTTTATTAGACAAGAAAGATCCAATCTATTAATTTTATAAATTGAAAAATTAAAGCCCAGGTTAAGTGTCTTGCTCAAAGTTATACAGATAGAAAATTGCAGATACCAAACTTTTTAACACTTAGTTCACTGTTCTCTCTATTATTTGTTACCTAATCTGTGAGTTCCTATAGTATATTTAGTTCATGCCATGCCATTTAGCATTTAATGACATGGTTTGTATGCAGACATTTATTTATTTATTCAACAAGTAATTTTCTTTGTGCCAGGAACTCTTCTAGGAGACATTCTCTGAATCTAGAAATTGTGCTGAAAATAAAATAAGAAAAGTGATTCTATTCAACCTCCATTTAATTTTAGTTTAATGCACACCTGCAATTAGCTTTGTGTATGACTGGGTGGTTTTAATATATTATTAACAAGAACTTTTCTACTTATGGTTATATTTTAGGGGAATTAAAAGTTCTTTACTGTTTTAAAAGGTGAAAAAAACAAATAATTCAACTCAAAGCACTCTCTTTGCACACCGTGAACCTGGTATATTGTCTGGCAACCACAAACTTTATAAAGATATATATAAAACAATTTGTACTTCTTAATCCCTTCACCTTTTTCACCCAGTCCCTGCCCCTCCCCCCCCAAATCTGGCAATCATATGGCATAGGGAATATAGTCAATAATATGGCCATAAGTATGTATAGTGCCAGGTCAGTACTAGGCTAGTCAGAGGGAACAATTATTAATGTCTAACCACTATGCTGTACACCTGAAACTAATATAAAATAATACTGAATGTCAACTCTAACTGAAAAATAAAAATTTTTTAAATAAAAAATAAAAAAATACTCAAAGAAGACCTCAATTTAAAAAAGCACACACATTCAGGCATTCAAACACCAAATACTTACTTAAGGCCTACAAAGTGATAGGTAATGGACTTGGCACTGGAGATACAATGATAAATTATGCATCATTGAATACTGAATTTCCACAAAGTTCAAGTTCCTTAACCAAATACTCAAAGGTTCTCCTTTTGGGAGAATGCATAATTTATTAGCTAGGTCTCCTTGAGTTAAAAGTAAGAGAAACACAACTCAAATTAGATTAAGGGAAACAAAAAAATTGGGGGGGCAGCGGGGAGGGGGCTCATGTAACAAACCTAGAGAGTCAGAATGTCTCAGGGTATGGCTGGATCCAGGGGCCAAAACAATGTCACCAAACTTTCACTGGCTGCATTTCTGTATTTTGGTTCCTCCTTCCTCTATTTTGGTTTTATTCTCACGAATATTTTCTTTTGGAGCTCCCAATAACTCTAGGCCTTCATACTCATAGTTAGGTGATGGAGTAAATAATTGTGTAAGTTAAACCTAAAAGTGCATCATGTCTATAGCCATTACAAAAGAATGGAGAAAATATTCTTCCAGTATATAAAAACTTTTATATGATTCATGAAAGAAATACTCTCATCATTGATTTAGCTGCCTTATTTTCATCTTACTCATTAATGTAAATAAAAATATATATTAACTATTCATGTTGAGACTATACTCAGTCATAACCTACAACATAAGTTGGCTAATATTCAAGAGTTGGACAAAAATCAAAAACATTCTCTGAGAATGAACCAGCTATTTAAAATTTACAATAAAGGGTATTGTATATTTTATTATTATTCGTAAAATGTGTGCTATACATCTTTTATGTCAAAAAATTGTAATAAAAAATTTCAAAAGAGGAAAAAAGATATATGAAATGAATGTAGATCAAACACAGTACGGTAAGTGCTGTTACATAAACAGCACTGTAGAATGAGAGAGGAATGAACAAGTCACTCTAAGCAAGAAACCAAATGGGGCTTCATGAAGGAGATGTCCTTAGAGTTTAGTTAAAGAACAGAAGGTTGCTTTAAGAAAATGGGAGGAAATCTTTCTAAGTCCAGGGAAAAACACATGCATAGTAGTAGAGTTGTGAATAGCCCTGGCATTTCCAAGAAAGTTTAATGCAACAAGATACTAGAGTGTCTTAGGAGGAGTGGTGAGTGTTTGTGCCCATTAGGTGATTAAAGAATAGAAGTAATGAAATGTGAAAACTTCTTATTTTGTATCCTAGGTATTCCTGATGCTTCTACCTATTTCTATTCCTAAATGTTAAGTTCTTTGAGAACACTGATAGTATTTTGTACTTCCCCATCTTATGGTGATAAGTGCAATGCTGAGTATGGCCAGGGCTCAGTATATGCTTACTGACTAATTGTGCTCATCATTCACTCAACAAATATTTTTGGCTCCTGCCTGTGTAAGGTTCTGTACTTTGTGCTATGAGAAATAAAAAAGTTTTGATACAAAACCAGTCTTTAAGGAGCTAGTAAATCTAAAGCAAAAAAATGGTAGGTTTTTGTCTGTTATGATGATATATCTATGTATTTATGAAGCTTACATTTTTATCCAAGGAAACTGACAATAATAAGGTAAATAGTAAATTATATAATATGTTAGATAATGATAAGTACTAAGGAGAAAAAAATAAAGTAGAAAAGGGGGGTATAAATTATCAGAGAGGAAAAGAGAAGGTAAAGTTACTTAATTTCTCCTATCTCAGTTTTCTCAACTCTAGAAAAAAAAACTGATAGCACTTACACAGTTGTGACAAGGATTAAATTAGTTAATATATGTATAAAATCTCAGTGCAGTTTCCAAAAGATGATAAGATAAATGTAACCTGATTTTATTTATACATTAGGCTAAAATAATTTTAGTGTAATAGTCATCTTATTTTCATTACCTATGGACTTTTTTTTATTAAAGAATATACTTCCAAATAGTTTTGAACTATTCTTTCTATTAGCTAAGACTCCCTCATCCATATCTTGCTTCTTTTAGCTTCTGCTTTGAATGTATTCACATCTAATATTACTTTCTTACTGAAATGAATCATTGTTCTTTGATAGTATTTCTTCTAGAAAACAGTATTTGTTTATCTAGATGTCTGGTAATCATTTTCTATTTCAGGCATCAGGCAGGCATCCAGATCTTTCTGTGGAAAATACTCATTAATGCCTCATGACTTATCACATCTCAAGGTTAAAAGATCTGACAAAATGAGATCTTTATGTTTGTTTACCAGCTAAAAATGAGTACAATATTGGAATTGTTATTACCAAACAGAAATGTAAAACCTTCACTATTAAACTTTTGGAACTTAAATCATTTGCATGGATTAGGCGAAGTTTCAGGTCTCCTCAGGCCTATCTAATGTCTATGTAACTTTAGGTGTATTCACACACACACACACACACACACACACACACACACACACACCCCTTTCTCTGATCTCTGAAAACTACTCTTTCTTTGTGCTCATTTAGCACTCCATGCTTAGCCCTATCCTAGCTGGTATCATTCAATGTTGTAATTACCTGGTTACTTAACTGCCCAACTCCCCGCCCTCTACCCCCTGGGCACTGATCTCCCTGAGAAGGGGACTGTGTTCTCTTTATGTTTGGGTTCCTACTGTCCATCCAGTGCCATGCATGTAGTTGCCCAATAAATACTTAAAATTTTAAATATAATGCCTGGACTATCTTTAGTATATCAGATTTATAGAAACGTAGTTTTTTAACTTTGGCCCCAAATCCCTTAGTTGCTCCTTGTCTCTCTGGCTGCTTTCTGAAGAAGAGCCATGCTCAAGCATGCTGCTACACCGTGTCCTACACATTCCCTATCCTGCTTTGGCACTAAATCAAAAAGGAAAAGAAAAAGTAGGCTTGCTATCAGGAAGGACCTCAAAGGTGGAGGAGCATCCTGTGGAGTAACTATGGCCTGAGATGTGGTCCTTACTCTTCCAATTTAAAAAATTGGTTTTTTCATTGCTCAAGAGTGATGGGGCTCTAGTGTCTGACACAGGACATCTATATTTACAAGAAATTAATTTATGAGCTGGGTGACCCATTTGTTTATTTTCATTGACTCAAATATACGTACCTGGTATCCAAGTCACTAACTTGATATCAAAGCACCTGTGAAATCCACCAGATAATCAGAAGGTTGTTCAAGGACCGTGGGAAGAGAACTGTCACAATCCTAGATTGTCGCAAGGATTATTTTACCCAGGCTGAAGAAGAGCCTTGTCAATGTCTCTGAAGGCTAAAAGAAAATAGAGTAAGGAGTGAGGTCTCAAGCACTCTTTTGAAATTCCTTATAAAATTTCTTTTCTTATTTACTAAAAGAAAATAATAATATAAATCAGAAAATAAAACAATGGCATTTTATAATTCTTAATAATATAATGTACAATTTGGTTTCATAATTCTTTGATCCTAAGATAAGTTCCTTAGATAATAATAATGTGATATTGCTGATGATGGTGCTAAGAAAGAAGGCAAGGCAGAGTACTAAAGTTGGATGACAGTTTTCCGTACCCTCTACCTCCTCTAATTCAAGAATCACCACAGTCCCAGAGTCAACTCAATTTCATTAAGAACGTTAACTATGTGCTTGTGGTTTTCGCTGGTGTACTGGTGCTCCTACATCTACTAATAATGCATGATGATTCACTAAGAGTTCACCTTCCACTCTGATGAAGAAACTGAAGCATAAATTAAGTAGTCATTTAACAAAGTAATAAGTTGTACCTCTCATCAAGGGCCAAAAGTGAGCCCTTCAAGCCTTATCCCAAGGTCCATTCTATTCCAGAGGCTGGAAACCCAAGTGCCTACAGAGGCCAGGCTGGTGGGAATGAAGCAGGAAGCCAGTGCGCTGGATTGGAGAGCCAAGTCCTTACTGAAGGAGCAGCCACTGCTGCGTTCCAGATAATTGCTGCAAGGCACGAATGTTGGCCTAGTGTTACCACATTGTCCCGTTTCTCAGGTAAGGCAGGAAATGAAAAATTTTTAGTGAAATATTTTGATTTGAATATTGTCAATTAATTCACTTTTATTATTATTCTCAAAATGGGTTCAAGCCAAGCACTGACTCTGACAGGTGGGATTTGTCCAAGAACTTTCCTGTTTTGTAACTTGGTCCTAAATTTTGCTTACCTATTTGTTAAATTGAAGACTTTATTTTTTATAGATTTTGCTTTTTTCTTCAACATGTTCTCTAAAATACTCTATGCCTGATTTTGTGATACTGAAACTCCCTTCCTCTCCACCATAGTATTTAGTGCATAAATTTTCTTTGGCTGCTGCTACATTTTCTCTGCCTCTCTCAGTATTCCATTCAGCAGGTAAATGCTCAATGTAGTCTCCTTGAGACACTTGATATGACACCACTAAACATCTACAGGTATTATTATCTACTCATTTTGTTACTGCTGGGTAAGCTGCACAGACAACAGTAAAAGATCATTTATTTCGTGGGGCTTAAAGATTGTATGCTTTGGGCTCTCCTTTGAGAATCTACACAGAGATAATCTTTCTCCTCTTGCTTCTTGGGAGGCCTTGTCAAACAATTTATTAGACTTTAGTTATCTTTTACATTTGGTTATGTTTGCTGGAGATGTTGATTAGACTTAAGTGTTCCTAGATATTTATAATTATTTAGAGACAATGTCTTTGGGTGGGTTTCTTCAATAGCTAAGGAATCTTCCTATTTTCACTTTAAGAGTAACCTGATTTTCAAAGTTACTGAAGAGTCTCGTTATCTCTATACAGAACTGATTACTCCGAGTAGGAACTTAACATCATTGCCAGGTGAATTGAAGAATGCTAAACATTTCTAAGTAGGAGTATATAAATATTAGTTGTTAATTGTACAACCCCAAATGGACATAATTCACAATTGTTTCATTAGTACAGTTTTGGGGAAAAACAATATTAATGTATATCATTTTTAAACAGTGATTTTGCCAATATATATTGAGATGTACTTTGAGTAGCCAAAATACCAGTAATGCATGGATAAGTTGTGAAAATTACCCCTCAAACTTGCTTAGTGTACTCTTAAATAGATTAAGAGCAATGTTTCTAAATATTCTCTTTAAGAAATTTTACTCTACTATAGAAAAACAAAAATAGCAAACTATACTGATGACTAATATATAGAAATAAATTATAAATAATTTTCCCTCAATATAGTGAATTTATCATTTAGTTCATAAGTGTTCTCTTTTATTACTGTACTTTGAAACAGTACTCTAAATGTTTTTGTTTCTTAAGGATATGTGTTTGGGAACTGGTGATTATTCACTTTTTAGCTTTTAAGATGGTAAAATGAATAGTGAGCATTTTCTACATATGCCTATAGACCTTCACTTTTCACTTTTTTATATTTTTAAAGCCACAAAGGGAAACTTTAACTTGAAGTTAACTGTCTCAATTGGTTTTTGTTTGCCATTATGTGCTCTGGCAAGAGAAAGCTCAGTTATGTGTGGTAATATATGCGAATTACTGGATATTATATGGGGAAATTACGAGGGGAACCCAGTATAGACTTGGAAAGCCAAATAAAGATTAGGGAAACCTGGAAGGCCTCCCTGAGGAAGTGACATGTAAACTGAGATAAATAGATGTTGATTTAGTGAAGAACAAGAGAGTCAGGATGGGAGATGGTATGTATACTTTGGCCTCCTCTTTCTAGAGTCCACACAGAGATAGATGATCTTCCTCCTTTTGCTTCTTGAAAGACCTTATCAGACAACTTATGAGAAGCAGAAAAGTTAAGAGTGACACCTGAGGCATTTTATAACCAAACGGATAGCCTTAATTTTTCTTTCTAGTATTTAGATCATCCAGGTTAATGCAGTATTCTTTCTGACTTTCCATATCTTTTTCTCTACTTGGCTAAAACAAAGAGTAATAATAGCATAATACTAGGCACAAAGCTTGTAACTATTTCTAACAGAAAGTTTCCCTAATGCTTTTGAGAATCAGAAAGTATTAATTAGCTGTTCTATAGATATAACATTTAAGTTTTTGGAAATAATTTTTTTTCTGATTATAGAGTCAATATATTTTTATTACAGAAAATTTTGAAACTACAAAAAAGCAATGAAAAAATAAAAATCACTCATGTTCTCACTGCCCGGAGACAACCACTGGGAGCATAGTGCTATTTTATTCCTATATGTACGTATATAGGAACACTTTTGTAAATGAAGATTTGTAATAATCTACACAATTTTGTAGTTTTTTTTTTCAGCTTACAGTATCATGGACTTCTCCCAGTGCTATTAAATTTCCTAGGACATTTTAATATTATGATTTTAATAGCTATGTATAAATGATAACAATTTGGATATTTATGATGTGCTGGATACTGATTTAAGACTTTTAACTTATATGCCCAGAACAATTCTATGATCATTTTATAAGGAAAGAAAATTTAAAACTTGCCCAAGGTTATGAGCTATTAAAGGGTAGAGCTACATAGCTTCTCAATTCTGTAACATTTAAATAAGACTCTATTTTAGACTTTCAGTTTGTTTCCAGTATAGTTTTTGGCTATTTGAAATAATACCCATGATTCTGTGGGTTGGCAATGTTGGTTGAGTTCACTTGTATGTCTGGGGCCTCAGCTGGACTGGCCGGACCAGCTCGACTTCTCTCTCTCCACATGATCTATCATCCTCGAGGTGGCTAGATCAGATTTTTCATATGACAATGGCACTATAAGAAGCAGGAGTAGAAGATGCAAGCCCTTTGGAGGTTTAGTCTCAACTTGAATAGTATCACATCCACCATATTGCATTGTTCAAAGCAAATCACAAGGCCAGCCTAGAGGTGTAGAGTAGTAAATCCCACTTCGTGATGGAAGGAGCTACAAAATATTTGTAGCCAATGCAGTCTTCTACATTTAGCATTTAGTTCTCTGAAGGCTTCTGTGTCACTAGAATGTACGAGTTGCCGGACTTTAGTAGCAAGAAATGGCCTGGTATAAATAATCCTCCTGACCATAGTCGGACATAGGCCAGGATGCTTGTTACCTTGATTCTGAGGACTGGCCTGACTCTCAGGAGCCTATCTCTATTCCATTTTTTGTGTATGTGAAAAAATGTAGGCTTCCTATATGAATGGGGTCCCTCATGTACAGGTCATGAACTTTTACACTCTTCTGCAATGAAAGGGCAAGTACATCTGGAACTAGAGAGCTTCAGTGATCAGGAGAGGAAAGATGTTTTTAAAGTATCCTGATACAACAAACATAAGTGTACTGTGGGTAGTTTGGAGTGAGTAAGGAGAGACTGACAGAGCTTAGATCTCTTACAAAGGATGTATCTGAGAGGTATGTTTTGGAAGAAGTGGCTGCACAGTGAAGATAAGAACCAAATGAGAATAATAACCAGAGTAAAAATAGGGCTGATCTATTGGAAGGTTTTTAAAAAATGAAAGAAGATATAACTGCAAGATAAGTGTGCTCATAAGTAAAAATGCATAGCTTGCATAAATAGATGAAAGGTGAAACTGATGGGAAAGTTGGATAGAGGGGGCTGGCTAAATGCTCTGAAGGAGCTGTTTAAATTATTGATATATGGGTGAAAGGTAATTGAAAAGGGAAAATGTCATTTAGGGTTACTCTAACAAGCCTAATTTAACTAATAATGATGGAAAGATTATGTGTATATCCATTTATTACCGAATCAAATGATAATTAAGTTATAGTCACTCAGCATTACTCTCCAAAATGCTAATGCTGACATTTTTTAACCCAATCATATCTGTCGTTGTGTGGACATATTGCTTTGGAATTTAAGCATAGAGGTAGATTTTACATGAGCTCATTCTCAATTGGAGAACATGAGGTGTTCTCTCTTGCAAATGTAGGAATGGAGTGGACTTTTTATGTAACTTATTTCATGAGCTAAGTTTATAATCATAATATTAAAAAGTATAAATGATTATTTAGGTTTATATAACTTCCATATTGGTGTTTTACCCAATTTACATAGTCTCATCTTGATAAATTAATTGTTCATTGAGTATTCATTCTGTGCTACTGTGTATCCAAATAACCCCACTGAACACAAGATCAATGTGTGATATGCCGTTATAAACATTTCAATAGAATTTACTCATAATATCACATGGTTCAAAAAATCAATTCATTATTTTTACCATTAATTAAGTTTGTGTGACATTATTCAGAAGAATTTATTATGTTTGATGTTACTCAGAAGATTTATGAAGAGTATCTGCTTATTTTTCTGGTGTTATATTCTCTGATATTTAGTCTTTGTGGTATTTGGGTATAATTTTTAAAATTTGCATTAACATTGCATAGTGAGTTGATTCTTAGGTTGACAAGAATGTCAGTAAAGCAGATTGAGAAAAAGGTCTCTTGCATTAATTTTAATTTTTATATCGTTGCATTTATTTCAGTGTTTCCTTTATTAATTCAATGGAAGTATGTATATGTATATATATATATATATACATATATATATACCACTTATATATACCCCAATATATATACATATATATATACCACTGATATATACCCCAATATATATGTATACCCCAATATATATATATGTATACATGTATACCGCAATATATATATGGACATAAATATACATATATATATACCACTTATATATACCCCAATAAATAAAACTGATGCACTTTACAAATAAAGTATGAAGTTAGAATTTTGTTAGAAGCTCTATCATACTTTTTCTACACAAAAATTATCACTCAGATTATGAGATTATTAGGGACAAATCTAGAGCAAAAATCTTTTGTGTATTTTTTCACAATACATACTCATTGGCTTCTACTGGCTTCTTTTAAAAACTCTTTTTCATTTTAGATGCATATTGCTAAAACTTTATGAGCCTTCATGGTAAAAATCAGAATATAAAATTATGTTGACTAATTAGAATATGCATAGTCTTCAGAGAGTATTTAAGCACCTGCAATAGAATAAGTACAATACCAGAAACTGTGAATATAGAAGGGTCCTAGAGAGACAAGATTCCTGCCCTACAGGAATTTACATTCCTGTGGAGATAGTCAATAAACAAATAAATGATAAGAAAAAAATCAGATAATAAGAGGAATCAGTGAATTAACAAAATGTGAGAGAGTACCTAGGGTTTACAATATAGTCTCTCTGAGGAGGTAACCTCTAATTAGAATTCTTCATGGTCAGAAAAAACCAATGTAAAGAAGTACATCAAGTCACTAAAATTCAAGTCACCAAAAGCAAATTCTCATAGAGTAATTTGCATATTGAAAGAAAGAAGGAAATGAAAACAGTGGTAAAATTGTGACATATATTCTCCTTAGAACACACACATACATACACACACACCACTTTTTGAATTTCCTTATTAGTGCTACCAAAACTGTTTGTGAAATAAATTCAAATTATGTCCTAAATATAAGATCTATTCCTGATCCAGAATATTAGTGAAATGGAGGTGCCTTTCATATTACATGATTGTTTCTGTATTAACCTGTATCTGTTGGGCTTAAACCAAGCCATATAAACAAGGTGGGCCATAATGCAATCCTTAGGGGAGGTGACTGGAAAATATTGTAGATATGTAGCTTTTATGTTAAATTTATAAAAATTAGAAAAGAGGACTGTTGTTTATTTTATACAAACTATAAAAAAGCTTGGCTAAATCTTGAATGATGGGTTTGCATAGAAAATAAAGTTATCAGAATCTTGGAAGCATGAAGAATAGATTTTAATATTTCCCAATAGAGGGCTTGCATGGGTTTCAAACATTTGAGAAGTATAGCCTGAAATGTTTTCTTAAAACTACCCTCCTGGCACCTTAAGAAATTTGTGAAGGGCCCTAGATTTATGCAATTCTGTTTTAACAAATAATTATAAATGAATTATCAAAATGATCATAGATTTATATGTAGGAATGTTTATCTCAGATTTATTTGTAATTGTGAGAATTTGGGAGAAAAATCTATGTAATTAAGTAATTTATATACATCTATCCAAGAAAAGTCTATCCAGCAATCAAAAGCCATATTTTGAAAAAAAAAAAATTTACTGCCATATCATAAAATACTCAGGAGAAAAATAAAGTACAAAGTGGTAATGACTCAATATTTAAAGACAAAGGACACATTTTATACACAGAAAAAAATTGGAATCAGTACAACTACTTTGGAGAACAATTTGGCAATGCCTGTAAAGTTGAAAATGTGCAGACTCTACATACAAACATTAATATGATTGATCTACTAATAGATGAATAGTTGTATAATCATATGATAGAATGCTATTTAGATGTTAAATATTAATGAATTGGATCAATGTATCTGCAACAGAGATAGATCAATATATCTCAACAAAGATAGCTTTCAAAACAATGTCGAATTTTAAAAGCAAGTTGGAGAATGATATATATGTATAATAGTATTTATGTAAAATTTTAAAACACATAAAACTGTACCAAATATTGTTTACATATACACATATAAGGAATAAACACATGAAAACACAGCCTGGAAGGATACAGACCAGAACCAGTGATAGTGGTTGCCTCCAGGGTTCAAGGGAGGGGTCTAAAACTAAAAAGGAAATTAGGGTGTTGGAGGGGGTAGTATTTAACTTCCTCTTAATGTTAAGTCTTTACTTTAAAAAATAATTAGAACTGACAAAATGCTTACATCATGAATTTGGAATGGTACTTTATTATTTATGATATTAAACTCTTTTTTTTAAGGTATGCTTTTAAGATTTTCTGAAATCAGTGGTTGAAAGAAGGTACATCTATGTTTACAGTGGTTAGTATTCAGCAGTAAAATTACAGTTCAATTTTATTTTCATCTTCAAACTTCTCTGCATTTTCCAAATTCACGAACTGAATGTTGAGAAAATTAGTGCCGCTTACAGATAAATAAATGATAACTATATAGTTACTGGACTCTGCTCTAGGAAGGGTTTTTAAAGCCCTTATAATCAGGCTGCCTCTAGAAGGCGGAAGTATCACAAAAAAAAAGGAAGATCCTCCCAGAGACAAAATGAAGTAGAGGGCCGGCTGCCTATAAGGTTTGGAGATATAAAACCGGTCATGTCCAGGGAAGGGAGGCAGGGGCATTAGTCTAAGCCAGTCTCAAACTTGAGCATGCATCAGAATCACCTACCAGTCTTGTTAAAAAAACAGATTCCCCCCCAGAGTTTCTAATTCAGTAAGTCTGGGGTCTGGCCTGTGAATTTGCATTTCTGACAAGTTGCCAGATGTTACTATCACGATGTTGTCTCATGAACATGCTTTTAGAACTTCTGGTTTAAGTAAAACCCAGCCATCAGATATTTATATTTCAGTTGCTGAAATCTGAGGGAGACATTTGGCAGAAATCACTCCAATGTTATTATCTGGCAGATCCACAAATTACTGAATGGAACAAGCCAGCCAGTCTCGAGGAAGACAGAGTCACATGCAAGAGCAGGCTGACCAAAAAAAAAAAAAAAAAAGTAGGACAAATGACAGCTGGTCCAATCTAATGATCAGAGACCACTAAAGGTGTGTTTTTTTTTTTTTGGGGGGGGGGGGTTTGTTGTTTTTTAGTAAAAGTGAGGTAACAAAGTGACTATAAAAAGGGACCTTTAAAAAAACAGGTTCGGTCATCAGAGTGTGTTGTTATTTGATAAACCTTTGATAAACCGCAGAAAATTCACACCTCTTTCACATCTTTCACTGGGGCTGGGTACTCCATGAGGCTGGGAACTCACTGAGAAAGAAGGACTGACCCTCCCTTACTCTTTCCATCCTCTTTCATCCTCCATCCCTCCCTCTTTCCTTTCTGTCCTTCCACACTGAGCAGCTCTTAAGTACCAAACATTACACTGGGCTTTGGATAAAGTGGTGTCTTACCATCTTTGTACTACAGTACATAGGATAGTACTGAGTACATAATAGCTGCTCACTAACTGTTAAATATGAATAAACATATACATGATCAACATGGTTGAAGGTGCAGTGGATGGGAGACAGAAATGACCCCTGCAAAGTGGGTCATTTCTGTGAGAAGTATAGACACAGAGGAGTCAGCCCACAATGCAAATTACCAGCTTGAGACACCATTGTGAATGGTACTACTTGGCACTCTTCTTTATACCCCACATTTTTCCCAGTAAGTTGTTGCTACTTTTTCCATTGCCTGCCAGTGTTTCCCACACCCATACCCATGGTTTCCAACTTTCAGCTAAATGAGTATATGCTTCATTACAACACCTTTAATCTGCCTCAGAACCAAGGGTACAAATAAGATATATGCCTGAACATATGATGCCCTTTACTATAAGGCATTCTCCTGCTTTCCCAATGAAGAGATCCAAAAAAAGGCTCGAGGCTAACTTAAGTATGTAGACTTTTAGGAATGTAGATTAAGTAGTTATATGCCTACTTACCCTGTTTAATTTGTTGATTATTATACATACATATTTAAACATATCTAAAATATTAACTTTTTTATTTAAATTTTCGAAACAGTTTTAATACTTCCATATGAATCTTAAGTCATTTAACACTTTTCCAGAGCATATCACCTTCACTTCCATTTAAGTTGTTTGAGATACATTTTTTGAATCTGTGGTTAATGCTATCATTGAAAATTTTTATCATACACCACAAGTTGCACTCATATAACACTAGAACATTTTTTTCATTCATCCTTTACTATAGTTTCATGAGTCCCACAGTGTAATCACACACTATATATTAAATGATTATAAAAAGGCTTGTTTACCACAACAAATAATGCTAGCAACTGTGGCATAATATCCTCCACAAGGATTACTTACTAAGTCTTTTATAAATTTATTTGCCATCTTTTTTATTTAACAGTTCCATTAAGATAACCTCTTGTAAGTATTCCACACTAGCATTGATTGCTGCTGTTTTAAGCCAGTATGTCCTCTCCAAATAGAACCTTGTGACTCGGTAAAGGAATTAAGAGAGTACCGCGTATAGAAGGGAGCTTAGACACCTTAACTATAAAGCAATTCCCACTCTTATATTCAAGATCAGTGGGGAAAAAAACATCTCTTATATTTGGAAATGTACCGTAAGTTTATTTCCTTTTAATTTGCTCTTCAAAAAGAAGAAACGTTTTCTTTGGACAAATATGATAATTAGAAAAGAAAAGTAAATCATAGGAATGTGTGGAATTAAGGAGTAACCAAATGTGATTTGATTAGCATAACTTTCCTGTTTTCAGTTCATAAGAGGTTTTGAGATATATATATATATATTATTGTGGGTTAGAAGGAGTGTGTGTGTGTGCGCATATGTGTGTTGCGTGTGTGTGTGTGTGCGAGTGAAGCCATAATTATGGGTCTCTCTAATAAGTAGAAAGTTGCGTGTAGTGAAGAACAAGCAAATTGGTTTAACTGGAATATGTGGATCAAATAGATAGAGAAAACAAGTTGAATTTGTCATGACAGAGGACATCAAAGTGGTTTGGTACACTTAGCAGACAGTTTATTCTGTTTTTAAAAGTGTAGAGGTTATCAGTTTTTCAACAATAAGTATACAGTTTACATATTTACATATGTTTCAGGCTACATTATTGGAATTTTAAAGACATGAAAACATCAGATGACCCAACCTGCAACATCTTGGATTCAGATTGGAAGATGAAGAAAAAGTTTAAAGAATGTGGCCTATGAAGGCGGGTAGTACCTGGAAATATTAACCAACTCGCACTATAAAAATGAGACCGGTTTCTAAACAATAGAGGTTATTTTGGTCCAGCATCAAAGTTCAAAACAAAATGTTGAACTAAAAACTTTACACTCCTCCCCTCTCCTACTTCAGACAGGTACCAGCATTGGTGAATATGATTTTCCTTAGTCAGAAGCACTCCTTTTTACCCATGTAGACCATCCTTAGGAATTAAACATTGATTATTTAATGTAGATTATAATGGGAAACTGATTTTTTCCACAATGGCAGATTTCAAGGACTTGGTTCCAAACTGAGCTCGAGCTCCCCAATGCATTTTGTGCAGTCTGGGAACAACTGTGCTGCATTGGCCATTTTTGAAGGCCATCATGCACTGTAATATAAGGATATCGTCTTATTGCTGATATCTTTGGAGAGTCCCAAGCAGACACAGAAAATGAATGGAGGCAAGGAGTGTGACGGAGGGGACAAGGATGGAGGTCTTCCAGCTATACAAGTTCCAGTGGGTTGGCAGCGCCGAGTGGATCAAAATGGAGTGCTTTATGTCAGGTGAGCCCTTATTATTACCTGTTTTACCTCCAAGTTTGCAGTCCCAAAATTAAGGAGGTAAAGTCTGTTTCTCTGAGGAAGCAAAATATCGAGACTGACAGCATCTCAAATAAATGTGAATAAAAACCTTTGTGCTAGAAATATTCAGGTGTTTTTATTCTGTACTGTTTTGCAATGTAAATTGCCTTAGATTATAAGAGAGAATTTTTATGCAGTATTTGTGTTTATATAAGATGTCATTCTGCTTATCTCTGTAACAAGGATAAAGAAAAATATGAAGATTTCTAGAAGAAACACAGGCATCATTGCCACATTCACAGGAGAAAGTAGAATACTGGAAATAGGCTCAATGTCTCTTGACATGATTATTCTGTCCTTTATAATGTTTCACTTGGCTTTTCTGATGTAAGGGGGAATGTATTTTATCTATAGTCAGTTATAATTATTAGACTTCTTAATGCCTAATGTTAAGTAAATATAATTTCCCTATTTTTTCTGTGCAGATTTTATTTTATTCTCTTGCATTTAATAATAAAAAAGAAAAAGTCATGATGGAATTGGCTCTTCATCTCACATGTAAAAATCATACAAACAAAATGCAGATGACTGCTCTTTTACATTTTGATGGCCTATATATATTGTAGAATAAATTGAGTGAAATTACAACGGTTGGCAAGAAGTTTCAGTCTTATTATTAGTTAATGGACACCTAAGTTCCTTACTCTGTAGTTTATCAGTAAGTATATGAAAAGTTAGGATACCATAAATCATTCCTTGTTATGTAATAATAAAAACTATTAGAAATAGGACTTACAACTTTTTAAAAGATACAACATTGCATCGTTACATTAATACTATTACTATCAGTGCAATTATTTGTATCTCTGTTTCAACAGAATTCTCCTTTTGTACAAAGATGTATGTTTGTGAATGAAGTATTTTCCATTATATAAACATAAATGATTTCAGGCCATGACAAATCACAAGTCATTTCAGATTCTGTCCTGGATTTGTTTGTTCTGTGTAAGGTGATTCTTGAGGTAAACTTAATTACCAATTGAAATTCTTTTGCACATTAGTTTTTTGTTTCTGTAATATTAAAGATGTGCTCTGTATCAGGAGTCCCCAACCCCTGGGCCCTGGACCAGTACTTGTCCAAGTCTTGTTAGGAACCGGGTCTCACAGCGGGAGAAGAGCAGAGGCAGAGCAGAGCAAAGCTTCATCTGTATTTGCAGCCACTCCCCAGCACTAGCATCACTGCCTCAGCTCCACCTCTGATCATCAGGCTTTAGATTACCGGTTTCTGGTGCCAAATTGTTGGGAACCACTGCTGTATATGAATTGGAGTGAAGGTATAAGAAAGCAGGGAATGTGGAGCCTGTTCCATGGTAGATAAGATGGACACATGGGTTAACTTTCTCCAAGTGTTCCTATTGTCAATGTTGTTAACAAACTGCCAAAAATACTTTGTTATTAATATAATATAGCAAGATATCAGTGTTACTCATATTTATGACTGTTCTAGTCTGTAAGGAGCAAATATATATTTAGTTTAGAGCAACTGACTCTAAACTCTTGAGAATTTTTATTTTACTTTATCTTAATTTCTATGAAAGATAAATCAGCTTTTCAGATTGCTGAAAATTCAGTTAAACCAAGTTAAGTCTGGGAAGCTGTCAGTTCCCTTGTTCATGATTTTCTAAATCTAAGTAGACTTCACTATCTGTTAGTGTGAGTTCTCCAAATCCGTGTCTGCATGATAAGAATTATTTTAGAAACTAACTTTGCCAGATAAGGTAAAACACCTTCAAATAAATTAAGCCAGCATGGGTTTGATTTGTTTGTGTATAACTAGTTAAATTTCTGCTTGAACATACATAGGAGGCTAGCCATCCTTCTGTAGCTCCCTTCTCAATGTGCGGTTTGCTTGTAATTTTTAGGTTAGTCTCCAGCTGCTCCTGCCTCAAGGAGGCATTGAGGCTACATGTTCAATTTCCTACCTGCTTCCAATCTTCTAAGCTTTATCTATTGCCATAAGACTTGTAACTATTTTTTATGTTAATTATTACTCCAAAAAAGTTAATTAAAGAGGTACAACTGAAGGAAAGAACCCAACTGACTGATTGAGAAGGAAGTATTTTTAGTGTCTAGAGTACTCAATAGAATTCAGGAACTTTTGTCTTCAGGTTTAATTTTACAGTTAGACTTCTCTAAGATTCAGTCTGTATACTTTGTTTAACTATAAAATGTTAGGCAGTTTCTTTTCACAACACCCATGAATTTCTCACATGATAACTATTTGGAGATTTTGTTACATTTAAATCAACAACCCCCTGAAAACATCTGGTCCCTACCACTGAGGTTTATAATATGAGAGTTATTATTATTCTTTACAGATCATCTGAAAAAAATTGTTAGCCTAAAGAAACGAATGAAGGAGTTGACAAAGTTGAGGGTTTTAATTGAGATTTTCTACATGCATGTCAGTTATGTGACTGTCCATAAATAAAATATGAATTGCATCTTAAAGTTGGTTCATTTATAGATACAAAACTACTACCTGTGTTTTTATAGAGCAGAATAGTCTACCTCTAGTAGTTTGATGCTTTGTTTATGAAACAGTATTATTTCTGATCAAATCCAAATTTGATCGGAAGGCTTAAGCAAAGGTTTTTGCAAATAGTCATAGATAAAAGATATTCTTGAATGAAAAGTATATAATAACTTTTAAGGTCGTAAGTTCAATATTTTAAAAATATTGAAGTCCTAAAATGCAAATTGCCTATTTTAAACAACCTTCATTATAAATAAAAATCAAAGACTTATCCTGTCATCTGAATTAGTACCTAATCTATAGACGTGAACTTGATCAGGATTCATATATCGTACTGACTTTTGTGACCTAAAGAGTAATAACATTGAGAACACTACCTATTTACGAGCCAGAAGACTGGCAAGGCACCTTTCTGCCACCTTTCTGCCACCTAAAACCCTATTTGCTCAAGAGTTCCCAGTTCCCCATCCCTTGTCAACTCTGCTTGGCTCCTCCCTGTCATTGAGGTTTGGCTCTTCACTGTAATTTGAGTTGGGCCACACTGATCTATCTTCAAAGAAACAAACGGGTTAGGGAGAAATAAAGGAACCTGTTTTTATATAGAAACAACTTGGTTCTAGACTCCAAGATTAAAGGAACTGGCTAGCTCCACCTTTTGTACAGTTAGTGCCTTTTGGTTTGACCTCCAGTGTGTTTCTAAATTTCAGTTTTTCCTCAAATAGCTTTAAAATTAGATCTTCTGGTTTAAAATGGTAATGACTACTTTCATGTAGTTTTCTTATTCCTTTCTTGCCTGCTTCTGTCCTTTCTTAAGAATAGCATTTTCCCCATCCTAGTCCACTCTTGGTTTTCAAAATACTTTTATTTAATTTTCTATGAAGATCTGTATTTTTCTGAGAAATATTTTGGTTCAAAAGGAAGAGTGATAGTGCTAAAGGCTATCATTTAGTAGCTAACATAATATTGACAAAGAAAATGCTTTTCCTTAGTAGGAAAATATTATCCTGTGAAGGACAGCAAGACTATAAATTATGCCTTTTTTCATATAATATGTACAGTCAGAATTATTTCCTGATGTTTTTTTAAACTATTTTTACAGTCCCAGTGGGTCTTTGTTATCTTGCTTGGAGCAGGTTAAAACATACCTGCTTACTGACGGAACATGCAAGTGTGGCTTGGAGTGTCCTCTTATTCTTCCCAAGGTAACAATTTCACAACAGATCTCTCGGCAGTTTTTTTTATTTTTTAGGTGTTTCATATATTTGCTTTTCTCACTTGGCACTTCATTTTTATATTACTTCTCCAATCGCATAGGCATTTTGAAGTCTTTATCTAATTAGATATTTTTTTGCATGCATTTTGGAATGCTTAATGATTATGGAAAATAGTTCAAATCCCAGAGTCATATTCCAAGGTGACAAACATATATTCATGTTAAATGTTTCATTAAAACCTCTTTTGTACTTTTTTATTAGAGTTATACCTATGCTTGCCATTTAATAGTGCAATATTTTCTTTTCCTGCTATAACTGCTCAATCTGCAATGTTATTTTTAGCACGGGTGTTGATAAATCTGCCACAAATGTTTCTAAAATGACAAATCTGAACCTTCCCAGTCTAAACATGAAATTGTTTTACTCCTTTGCAAGGTAGAAAGTAAAGTCATTTTAAAATAGAAAATATTATTTACTATAGAAACAGGTCATTGTTCTCTGGATGTCTGTTGTAGTGCTAATTTTAGAACTAGGGTTAATAGATACTCTTCCTTTTTATTTGTGTGTCACCTCATTCCAAAAGAAAAAAAAAGCATTTGAAATAACTCATAAGTATATATACAATAAATAAGATTTTTTTAATTAGAAAAATAGATTTTTAATAGGTGAAAAGATAATATTTACATAATAATAAAGCCAAAGAAAAAATTAGCTTGTAGAAATGTCAGCTTTTAGTGCTCACTTCGGCAGCACATACATTAAAATCGAAATGTCAGCTTTCAGGGTTTTTAAACTGTACTTCATCTGTTTTTGTACTGTTATAACTTCAGGAAGCATCTAAAATTGGGAAAATTATCAGATAATATACCTTTCCATATATTTATCTTGGCTGTCTTAGAATTAGGAGAATTTTTATTATTTACTTTGCCATTAAAAACCATGAGTTCAACAGAGGTATTTTAAGTTCTTTAAAGTTGCTTTTCTTAAATTTAAAAACTTGAGAAATTTTTATTCAGATTTATGGCTTAATCTATGTAAAAAAAAAAGTTTTAATGAAGGTTCTTTTTATTTAGTGCTTTTACAGTCATACTCTAAACAAAGGCTGTCCTTTTTCCAGGTGTTTAATTTTGATCCTGGAGCTGCTGTGAAACAGAGGACTGCAGAAGATGTTAAAGCAGATGAAGATGTCACAAAGCTATGCATACATAAAAGGAAAATCATTGCAGTGGCCACACTTCATAAAAGCATGGAAGCCCCACATCCTTCTCTTGTGCTTACCAGTCCCGGAGGAGGAACAAGTACGTAATGTGGTGAAGGGTTTAGGGATTTTCCTCCCCAACTCTTCTCCCAGAAAAAGAGTCATAGGGAATCACCTGGCCAGGCATTTTCCAAGCCTACTCTTCAAGCATGCACAGTGCTTTTCAAGTTACAGATGTTTTATCATTGTATCACAAATAGCAAATTCATTCTGAAAAATTCCCATGAAGTCGTCTCTCAAAATTTCCTATCCAAATCATCTAGTTAAACAATTAGAATAAACACTGATCGACACATACAGATGCTGTGCAGGTATGTAGGGCTGAGCTAACAAAAAGAGAAAGTGGCACAGATTTTTAGGAAAGAAACGTAGCCTTTTTGCTAGAGCTGTGTTGGAATGTGTGGTATCAAGTCCTCAAATGCAACTAGCAATGTTTTTAAGAACTAGCGGTGTTATTCTTTCAGTTATTTAATAACTATTTATTGAGCACCTATAGCATATTACCTTGCCAAGGACTTTTTATACCTCCCCCAATGTGCATGCCTGCATGCATGCTTTCGTCTTTTAAATTTTTCAAAGCTGCAGAAAAAATTGCATTTTACAGTTCATTGAGTAGCCCTGAATCCTTCACCAAGATTCACAAGTAAAGATGTTGTAGAAGCTGCAGATATTGTAACAATTGACCCCTAAGTAGTTCAACACACAAGGACACTCTCCTCATATACCAAATCACATTCAAGAAATTTAACATTGATAAAATGTTACTTAATATGCAATCTATATTTGAAATTTTTCAGTTGTCTTATTAATTTCTTATAGTTTCTTTTTGAATCCAGGATGCTATCAAATATTGTACATTGCAGTTGTAATATTTTCTTTAATCTACATCAATTCCCCAGACGTTTTAATTCGTTCATGGCATTGACATTTTTGAAGAATCTAGGTCAGTTTTATAGAATGTTTTTCAATTTGGATTTGCCTGATTGTTTTCTCGTATTCATATGTGAGTTAAAACATTTTGCTAGGAATGCTGCGTAGACGATGTTGTGTCCTCATTAGGAGGCACATAATGTCATTTTATCCCATATCGATGACATTGACTTTGATTGCTTGGTTATAATTATGTCCATCTGATTTCTTCATTCTTAGGGTATCCTTTCCCTTTACGATAAATATATAACCTGTAGAATTTTACTTTGAGACTGAGGAACTTCTTTTATTAAGGGCTAGAATATTAACTCCCTCCAAAATATTACTATCTACTTAACACTTGAATAGTAATTCAGGGTGAAAGCATTTGTTTATGAAGAATACATGATATTGTTCTTTGAAGTTCTGAAAAATAGGGATGAAGAGGATAACCTGTAGTGATCAGAGGAGGTTTTATAGCAGAACCCAGATTCGAATCAACTCTGGAAAATGGTAGGATTTAGACAGATGAGGGAAATAAGAAAATCCTTGTCCAGAATGAGTGGAAGCAATGATATGGAAACTAATCTGACATGAGGGGTAGGTAAACTGAAACCAAGTTATGAACAGCCTTAGGTACAAAAAGGAGCAATTGTGACATCCTACAGGTAAAGATTTACACTTAGACTTCATGTGAAGAGAGCAGGGAGAGAAATGGGGAAACAATGAGTAGAGAAAACCCTTTCCAATAACCCCGTAACCTTTAAACTTTAACAGGAATGATCAGAAAAAAATTGCTACACTAAGGTATGTAAGAAAAAATGTCTTTTAAGGGATTTTTATTTTTTTTAATAAGCTACATTTCTTTTTAATTAAAAGATACTGCAACAATTTAAAGAGATTTAATAGTAATAAATTATTTAAATTCTGCCACCTCAGTCTACATTTTCATTTTTGCATATTACGTTACACATACTCTTATCTGCTGCTATTCTCATATCACATTATATCACTGTTTTACCTCTTTCAACAGAGTCTGCCTTGTTGCTTTTATAATGACTTTAACAGAATTTCGATCTAGGTCCTTTGTCATACCCTATACATACGAGTTTCATTATTGAAAATAAAGGTAAATATTTAACCACTATAGGTATAAGAGGTTTATCTCTGTTCACTAATTGCTACTCTTTTACTAACTTCAGACATAGCATTTAACTTTCTAATTTTAAACTATGTTGTAAAGTAGAGCTTTAAATAATTAAAAGTTAGCAAGACTCATACAGTAGTTTTCACCTCGATTTTATGTACATAAACATATATTTAGTTTCTGCTTATTCTTTTGAAAGATCTCCTTGAATATACATGGAAGACCTTGATAGATGCCTGACATTTATGTTTGCAAACTCTTGTTAATACTTTAGTTCCTAACTGTGAAACATAACAGCAGCTTGACTTTGTTTATTTAGTATTCTTGTTATTTTTAAGATGCTAACTATTTTCCCCCAGGTATTAAAGAAATCCTTTCTAAACCACAGCTATTTTATAAATTCTGTTGAATATTTAAAAATGCAAATGCCTATGCTTTTAATCATTAAACTTCAGATAATCATATAAATATCCAAGAAAAGATGCAAGTCTATAGTTTTGTTACTGAAAAGGACAGTCAGTCCTGTAATAATATAAATACAGACAACTTTGTTCTCACTATACGCCAAGCACAGTACCCCAACTATTTTTCATATATTACTTCTTTTATTACAAACTTTAAAAATCTCTTTTTAACAAGAAAATAAGTTTGATTGAGTTTATCTGCTGCAACTCTCTTATATCATTGGTTCTCAAGTTTTCATAAATTATATCTAGAAATCCCTCTATCAAGAATTTCTACCATACTAGAAACAGAAAGCTCACATTCCCAAGAAAAATATATGTTCACTGCATTCGCTTAATTTTTGAATGCACCCTACCTAGATTTCTGTGTACCCAAGGTTGAGAACCACTGTCTTAGAAATATTAAATATGATTTGACCTGTATACTACCTAACAGGTAGGAGAAGTATATTTATCTTAAATTTGCAATTATGCATTTAAGTAAATATACCTCTGATTGCAAATGAATCCAAGTATGCTTGCCAATATATTTTAAGCCTCAGAATAGGAATGGCCATACTCAGTATGAATGGTACCACTCTCATCTCCTGTGCCTGTAATAGACTCAGTGGCATTTTCTCCTGGAGCCCAGCTAAAGCTCAGTATCCTTTTCAACATAGCTCTCTAAGCAGCCACCACCAGTTAATGGGAATTGGCATATGAAACTAATTTTATTTGCAATCCCTGTTTTAGAAGGCACAACTTTATAAAATAAACATTTTTAGGGGCTTAAAAAACTTAAACCCAAATTCTGTCAAGATATAGTGAAAATTCTGTCCAATGAGCCAGCTCGCTTTTGTTACTTGGATTCTGTCTGTTCTCCAAAGGAACTGAAGACATTCTGAAACACCAGTGAGGGAGCAATGCACTCTGTAAAAGGAGAATACTCAGAACCTAGTCCTGAAGATTTAACACTCTGATTAAATTTTGCATAGGAATTCTATCCTAATATAAGAATTGCAGTCTTTTACCTAAGTTGGCTGACTAAAGCTGTTTTTACCAGTAATGCCTGATTAACGGCAAAGAAACTGCAGTATTACAGACTTGATCGGAAACTAGGCGTGATTGCAGCATTACTGCATTTACTGTTGTTATCACTCCCATTATAAAAGATTCTGAATCCCATCCACTTAATTCACAAAAATTAAGACTCTTTTACTCTCATGGTGAAAATGTTGGGATAAGGAGGCATTTCTGTAGCTGTCCTGAGGAGGTTTCAGTAAGGTAACAGAATCATTAATAGGGTAACACATTTTCTGGTGAAAATGGTGATTCATTTAAATCACCCAAGAAAATATTATGCCATGGAGATTATAATTTTCTCTTGTAACCGTGTTTCTAAAAAAATCAAATCCAGTGAGATAGTAGCATCACCATTTCCATCTGGACTGTCAATCTTGATTTTGCATATTCTAAATATTATTATAATGGCTAATGTCAGTATGAACTGATTTAGATCCTCATCCTTCCTCAACAGATAAGAGGAAAACAAGCATAATGAGCAGTTATTGAGAACCTTAGTTAAGGGAGAATAATGTGCATTTTTTAAATCAAAGTTTAATGTAGAATGCAGAACTTCTACTCGCATGGAAGCACAGCTTCTGTTTGCAAATTTCTATTTCCAAATACCTTCCCTTCTTCATTTCCTCCTTTACTTCCCACCCCCGGCCCCACCCACCCCAAACGCAAAAGAACTGAGACTACTAACAGAATTTTCTTTTCTCTTTCACACCAGATGCAACTCCAGTAGTACCTTCAAGGGCAGCAACTCCAAGATCTGTAAGAAATAAGTCTCATGAAGGAATTACAAATTCCATAATGCCCGAATGTAAGAATCCTTTCAAGTTAATGATTGGATCATCAAACGCCATGGGAAGACTGTATGTACAAGAACTGCCTGGAAGCCAGCAACAAGAACTCCACCCTGTCTACCCCCGGCAGAGATTGGGCAGCAGTGAACACGGACAGAAATCTCCATTTCGTGGCAGCCATGGAGGCCTGCCCAGCCCAGCGTCGTCAGGGTCCCAGATATATGGAGATGGCTCGATCTCGCCAAGGACTGACCCACTTGGAAGCCCTGATGTTTTCACAAGAAATAATCCTGGTTTTCATGGAGCTCCCAATTCTAGTCCTATTCACCTGAATAGGACGCCTCTTTCTCCACCTTCAGTAATGCTACATGGTTCTCCTATACAGTCATCCTGTGCAATGGCTGGAAGGACTAATATACCTCTTTCCCCAACCTTGACTACAAAGAGTCCAGTAATGAAAAAACCAATGTGTAATTTTTCAACTAACATGGAAATACCACGAGCAATGTTCCACCACAAACCACCCCAAGGCCCACCTCCCCCTCCTCCACCTTCTTGTGCTCTTCAGAAAAAGCCATTAACATCTGAGAAAGATCCACTTGGCATTCTTGACCCTATTCCTAGTAAACCGGTGAATCAGAACCCCGTTATCATTAATCCAACTAGTTTCCATTCAAATGTCCACTCTCAGGTACCTGTGATGAATGTAAGCATGCCTCCTGCTGTTGTTCCTTTGCCAAGTAATCTCCCTTTGCCAACCGTAAAACCTGGTCACATGAATCATGGGAGTCACGTACAAAGAGTTCAGCACTCAGCTTCAACCTCCCTGTCCCCTTCTCCAGTGACATCCCCAGTGCACATGATGGGGGCTGGAATCGGAAGGATTGAGGCATCACCCCAAAGATCACGCTCATCTTCCACATCATCAGATCACGGAAATTTCATGATGCCACCTCTAGGACCTCAGGCCACTTGTAGTGGTATTAAGGTTCCACCCAGGTCACCAAGGTCAACAATAGGGTCCCCACGACCATCAATGCCATCAAGCCCTTCTACCAAGTCCGATGGACATCATCAGTACAAGGATCTCCCTAACCCATTAATTGCTGGAATGAGTAATGTACTAAATACCCAAAGCAGTGCAGCTTTTCCTACTGCATCTGCCGGAAGTGGTTCTGTAAAGAGTCAGCCTGGTTTGCTGGGAATGCCTTTAAATCAGATCTTGAACCAGCACAATGCTGCCTCCTTTCCAGCAAGTAGTTTACTCTCAGCAGCAGCCAAAGCACAGCTAGCAAATCAAAACAAACTTGCTAGTAACAACAGTAGCAGCAGTAGCAATTCTGGAGCTGTTGCTGGCAGTGGCAACACTGAAGGACATAGCACTTTAAACACCATGTTCCCTCCTACTGCCAACATGCTTCTCCCAACAGGTGAAGGGCAAAGTGGTCGAGCAGCACTAAGAGATAAGCTGATGTCTCAGCAAAAAGACTCATTGCGGAAAAGAAAACAGCCACCTACCACAGTGTTGAGTTTGCTCAGACAGTCTCAAATGGATAGTTCTGCAGTTCCTAAACCTGGACCCGACTTGCTAAGGAAGCAAGGTCAGGGTTCGTTTCCCATCAGTTCAATGTCTCAGTTACTACAGTCTATGAGTTGTCAGAGCTCTCACTTGAGTAGCAATAGTGCCCCGGGTTGTGGGGCCTCAAATACTGCTTTGCCTTGCTCTGCTAACCAGCTGCATTTTACAGATCCCAGTATGAACTCCAGTGTTCTTCAGAATTCACTGACACAGAACATACCTTTAAGAGGGGAAGCCGTGCACTGCCACAATGCAAACACTAACTTTGTTCACAGTAACAGTCCAATCCCAAACCACCACCTCGCAGGTTTAGTAAATCACATTCAGGCTAGCGGGAACTGTGGGATGCTCAGTCAGTCAGGCATGGCTTTAGGAAATTCATTACATCCCAATGCACCTCAGTCAAGAATTTCAGCGTCCTCCACTCCAGTGATACCAAACAGCATTGTTAGCAGCTATAATCAAACAAGTTCTGAAGCAGGTATGGTTTTATTGGAAAAAAGTACCCAAAGGTACTAAACTTTTCTATGTTTTTTAAAATTTGTACCAAAGTATTTATTACGATAAGAAATGATCCTTTCTTTCCCCCATTGTGAAATTCTCATCACTTCTTTAGTATTTATAATTTTATTTACAGAATGCTAGAGATTTGTCTATTAGACAAAAATAGCCAAGGAGATTCCATGTGTTATTTCTTGTCAATCTGTGTCATTTTGAATAATGTTTGACTTTTAGTTGGTCATGTAACCATTGGACTCTAAACTACGAAAGAAGCCATAGAAGGCAGGGTTCCTAGTTCATGAGACATGTACTTGGTCTATGCCAGTATAAAAGCCGTTTCCCCCAGCTTTTGTTTGTATTCAGGAAATGGAGCTCATCTTGAAAAGCCCAAAAAAGGCAAAAATAAATGAATTTTCTGTTCTTGCTGCTGACCAGAAATAGGCGAATGGATAGGGAAAGGTAACTAGAAGTTGTGTGAAGTAGAAAGCTGTCTTCTAATGTGTTTTCTTTTCCTAGGTTGCTATCCCTTATTATAATTTGTTTGAAAAAATTCCAAAATGGATATTGGCTATTCCCTTTTTTAAAAGGGTAATAATTTAAGTTTTCTAATAAAAAAAAAGAGGCTTGAAAACCTGATTTCCAGAATTTTTGATCTTGAAATTGTTTTACAGTTTTCTTGTAGAACTAAACATTAAGGTTTTGAACTCAAATTTATTGTATCTCTTCACTATTAATGAACGAGATAAATTGATTTAAAAGTAGACACATTAGAAAGAACTGTATTTCGTGCAATAGAATCCTCAAATCGTTATTTTTTAAAAAGCTGTAAAGAAGCACTAAAGAGATAAATGCATTGAGACATCAGAAAATTTGACCATGAAAACATTAGAAAGAATATCTAAAACCCAACACTAATGATTTGGGAGATTTGTGAGAAATGACAGAGAGGAAATAAAAGATGATTGTGGAGACAATATTATTCAAATATGAAAACAGTGGGCTTTAGAAACCAGATTGTTACTGGAAATGAGAAAACTGCTGAGGCTCTTAATAATAAGCTATTGTACAGATATGTATAGACTGTATTATACCACCATGCTAGAAAAGCATTATAACCTACATGTCTTTGTTGCTGTTAGTAAAATCAAGTGTTTTCCTTCCTGGTGTTACTACTTATACCTGCCACCCTCCACAACTTGTGTTATGTGTTATGTTTTGATGTTAGTATTTAAAGAAGAACTCTTTATTCATTGACCTCTTGTGTTAAAAAGAATATAAGGTGGAGAAGATAATTGAAATCATCAGTGCCTTCTTGATATTTTTTAGTCTAAGGAATTTCATGAAAATATTTTTTATGCGTTTAACAGGATACATATTCCAAATGGGCTTCCAACTTTTCAGTAGACTTATATTTCTTTTTAGATAATTTTACACAAATGAACATTTAATCTTATGCATTTAGCAGATTAAAGTTACATAAAATTAGTCACTATTTAAAAATTTACCATATTTATTAAGTATACCTTCAATCATTTAGATGAGACAGTATTAGTCTCATTGTATTATATCTTTACGTTTGGTACCCCTTACCTCAACTTACTTTATTTCAGGTTTTAGTTCATATTGCAAAGTGTATGTATTTTATTAATGATGTATTTAAATTGATCTATAATGGAAAAGACCAACATTTATTTATATTCTTGTTTATTGTCAAGTTTAGACTTATTTTATATAGTCTTGAACATGTATTTTCTTGTTCCATGCATCTCTGTAAAACATTGGATCTGGATTGCCAGGGTTGGGAGTGTCAAAACACACAGGTTGAAAATTTATTAATACAAGAAAAGTGTTAGCATATAAATAGCTAAAAGGGACAAGAATAAATGTCTAGTAATGATATGGATGTGACCGTCAAGTGTAAGCTAACAGAAAGTATATGCTTGATAAAAACCTAGGTCAATGAGAATTTTTAAAATAGTAAACTTAATAAAACTAAATGCTAATTAATATACATAGCTCTGATGTGTAGCTGGTTATGAAAATGGGTAGATTTGCTAATTAATATAACTTTTAATGAGCTGAATATTGAAGAGGTCTCTAATGCCGTTTTCCTTTTTGGTATGTAGTGAACTGTGTCACTGAACATTCTGTCATTGTAATTACTTAACCTAAATATTCACTTACACTGACATTTATTCATCCATCAAATAAGCACCAAGGCTGGGCATTCAGAGTCAGGCAGCAGAAATGGTCACAGCTATCCTTGTAAGTTTTGCTAAGTATTCCTAGCATACCAGTAAGAAATTAGAAGAAAAGCACATTTTATTCTTCCAATATTGCTCGTGGCTATTATTGAGTACCTATTAATGTGCCAGGTGATTTACCTATATTATTTCTAATTTATGCAGTTTTTCCGAGTGTAAGGTATTCTTATCCCCATTGCAAGATGAGTAAACTGAGCTTTAGAGAACTTAAATAACTGTCCAAGATCGTTCCTAACTAAATTAGGATTTGAACTTAGGTTCATCTGATTCTAAAATCCATTTTCTTCCCAGCTGCATAAGTTCTTCATTGGAAACATTGTGTGGTCAAAAATATTCTTCGCTTTTAACATCTTTTAAAATATCAACGGGTAATGAATTGAAGCACATTGATGCATGTTAGAAGCCACATTTGTAAACTTTTGATGCACTTTAAACAAGTCAGTTATTTTGGCCTTCGCTCTTTGGACTCTGATATTATAGTGTACAAAGATTAGAATGTTTGTGTCAATGCAGATGAAATGTCCAAAATATCAAGAGAACTACCCCTCATTTGTGAATCACATTTGGTGACCTTTATTTTGATGAATTGATATCACCTCACTTACTCAGATAAGAATGGGTTTTTAGTGGGTGACGCTGTCAGTAGACTTGAAAGAAGCTACTATGTGGATGATACTCTTGCCGTTCCAAGCATGATAGCACGGTGAAGGTGACAGAGACTCACTGGTAACATGGGCCACTCTGCTCTGTGGTAACAGAGCCTGGACAGAACTCAAGAGACCTGCTCAATCCAGTGCCTTTTTTTCACTTTCTGAAGCAGCAGCTCAAAATGTTACATTAAGACATCAATCAAGATGAATCACTTGCTCTGAAAACACTTCATCAATTGGTAATTTATTTTCAAAAACTTCTTTTAAATCAAGTTTTTCTATCATAAACAACCCCAAATATTAATTTTTTTAGGCCTATAAATGAATTCCATGAGATATACTCAAGTATGGGAATTGGAGGCAAAGATAGTTTTTAAAAAAAACAGGTAAAAGATATGAAATGCTTAGGAAACATTTCTAAAACTTAAGACTATTAAGGCTTTATCAATTCTATTTGGAGTTTTGAAATTACCTTTCTACTAAAGGTCTCTAAACACTTATATTTTAAAGTTTACAAGTTTCTATTAGCTTTTCGGATATCAAATTACAAGTAAAGTTTAATATTTCTGCATAACAGAAACTGACCAGTAGAGTACTTGGTGACATTCCTCAAGTTGTAAAGCAAAGCACTGGTAGATCAGACAACCAATCCAAAATTCCTGATCTCAATCCAAACACTCAAACTGCTGAAATCCATCAGTAGTATACTGTGAAAGCAACTTTGACTTTACGAGGAGACACAAGTTTCAACATTTAAGTAGTTCTACCACATGTCCTGTGGTGTTTTGCTTTGGAGAGGAATCCAAAATCAAATGCCTTTGACTGGCAAATTTCATCAGGCCCATGCCTCTTCAGGCCTCTGACTGCTGCCTGTCTGCTGCCCATAGACAAAAAACACACGTGCCAGTAACCCGTGCCTCTGCAGAGTACCTAGCACTGTCACTGTCCACATCACAACCCGTTGTTCCCATGGCCCTATGGTTTTTCAAAGGAACAAAGAGATTTAACTATTCTGCTAACTTAACTGAATCTTACCTTCCTCCAATATAAAGTCATTAAATATAACTTTTTCACTTTAAATGCTTTTTATATCCTATATTTTCCTAATAATAACATTTAATCAATTCTTCAAAGCACATGAAAATATTTTCTGAAGGGGCAGACTATGAGTTTGTATCAGAAGAGAAAATAATTCAAACATTTATTTGCCTTAACTTTTAAAAATATACATTGACTAACAAGCGTATAAATCTACAAATAAATATATGTTCATGGATATTTAAATATATTTTTTTAACTGGAAAAAAAGTGTTTTATTTCAGCACAAAATATATTTGCTTGAAACTCAGAACAGCCATTAATATGGTAGGTATAAGAAAACAAAATAGAGACCACAAAAGAACACTTCGGGTAAAGGGCTGCAAAGTAATGAGCTTGGTTTTTTGTTCTATGTATTTATTCT
>NW_006442484.1:25183339-25191335 GCF_000325575.1 Pteropus alecto
TGTACTATATAAGTTAGCCCTCTCAGGATATGGAAAGTTCGTGTAGAAATAATCTTCTAATCTTATATAGACTAATGTAGAGTGAAGCAAGGCAGGGGCTTTTTTAAGGTTGTGACTGAATTAATAGTTGCTATTGAAAGTGTTTCCACCCAAATTTATAAACGCCCAGATTTTATCCCTCATCTGATGCACAAGGCCTCTAGGTTAAAAGTTGCCCTCTGCTCTTGTTTTTAACCAAATACCAAAACTATATTAAATTCCTGATTGTGTGATGAAAATCTATGTCTGTACTTCTGGTTAAATTTTTGCAAATTGAGCCATTTCTTCTTTGCTGTCCGTTACTTTTATAACAGAGAATGTCTTGCTGTTTAAGAAGGTTTCTGAATATCAGGGTTACACCATTTGTTTTGCTTACACATTCCAGGTTTAATGTTGCCTTGTGTACAAAAAAAAAAAAAGTTAAAATATGTTTGACTGTAGACATTGAGTCTGTGTAATCAAAGGTGATAACAGAAATCAGAGTGGTGTGATATGTTTGCTGATTCAATAATCTATTTTATACCTTTCAAGAATAAAATTGTCCCAGTGTGCAAATTGGGAGAATTTTATTCCCTTGCAATACACTAAGCTCACTTAAAAGCCATTAGAAATCCTTCAACTCTCTAGAAGATGCCTAAGCTACTATTTACTAACATCAAGTGGTCTGAAAACAGTAAAGCAGCTCCTGAAAGTATCCAAATTCTAGGCAGTAATGTTAACTCTGCAAAAATTCGACTCATTAAAAGTAACACTTAAAAATATTTCTATGGTGTCATCAAAATAGATTTCACTTTCACGTGCATGTAGTACTAAATTAATCAAATCTTAAAATTCTTACCTTCTAGGAACTTAATCCAACATTAATGCCAACCAAGCAAAGAGTAGAGTAAAAAATATTTTCTAAGAATTATACTTCTTGCAAATTCAAAGTAACAACACCGTTTTACAGATTAAAAATGGAAGTACACAGAATTCTGAAGGAGTTGCCGAGATACTGCTAGGGTAGGAGCTAGTCCAGGGAAGTTTGGAATACCTTTCTGAGACCCGTGGGTACAGGTCTGAGGGGGAGTATTTGTCACAGAAACCCTAGAGCCGGGCTCCTGTGCTGCACAACTGCACAGAGACACCTCCCACACCACAGTCTGATAAAAACGCTTCCTGGAGCACAGCTCCCTAGACCATCCCCCATAAAGTTAAGCAACTGAAAGCCCTGATCCTAAAGCAATGTTTTTCAAACTAATTTTTACTTCTTCCCACAGTAAAAATTAACTTTCATTACAAGCCACTAGAGATATATTTTTAATGTTTAACAAATAAAAATTTCCTGGAAAAATACCTATTACATGTGATAAACACCGATATTTTCCATCCCATTCTATCTAATTCTATCTTGTATTTTTTTTATGACAAGTCATGACTCACTGAAATGATTCCATCACCCACTAACAG
This sequence comes from Pteropus alecto, assembly GCF_000325575.1. Taxonomy (NCBI): domain Eukaryota; kingdom Metazoa; phylum Chordata; class Mammalia; order Chiroptera; family Pteropodidae; genus Pteropus; species Pteropus alecto. The sequence goes on from NW_006442484.1 coordinate 25,184,828, forward strand.
AACATGACCCAGCACTCATATAGATAAGTTAACAGAAGCAGTTTCCACAAAATAATACCCTAGCTATGCACTGTACTATTTTTCCTTTTCTATTTCATTTATCTAAATATACTGGTTGGGGCATACTAAATTGATTTTGTAACTCTACATAGGTCTAAACATGAATAGTCATGAGGTAATTAACTCAGCAAATATTTATTGAGCACCTAGTATATACTAAGCATCATTTTAGCACTGCAGATAAAATAGTATGCAATGAGAAGATACAAAGTCAATTATATTAATAATCTAGATTTGCATATTCAGACGACAGAAATCCTACCAAGCCAGAGACTGCCATGGATTCCTTTCTCCTCTCCTCCTGAGTGCTTTGGTTTTGAATCCCTCTCCTTTCCTTGTAGAGAACAAACGGCGGCTGCAACAGTTCTATCTTATGATTGTTCGACCTATGATTTTTCAACTTTACAATGGTGCAAAAGTGACATGTATTCAGTAGAAACTATACTTTGAATTTTGAATTTTGATTTTTTTTCCCAGGCTAATGATATACAATATGGTACTCTCTAGAAGCTGGGCAACAACCCACAGCTACCAGTCAGCCACACAATCACGAGTAAACACTGATACTCTACAGTGTACTGTGTTGCCAGTGTTTTTTGCATACTGTAGTTAATAAATTACGTGAGATAGTCAACACATTATTATAAGCTTTGCGTTAGATGATTTTGCCCAACTGTAGGCTAATGTAAGTGTTCTGAGCACATGTAAGGTAGGCTAAGCTAAGCTATGATGTTCAGTGGGTTAGGTGTATTAAATTTATTTTTGATTTACAATATTCTGAACGATGTGTTTATTGGGATACAACCCCATTGTAAGTCAAGGAGCATCTGTAGTCCCTAAAGCTTTCTGCCTACTTCCTGTAAAGGGGATCTAGGAGTTACAGCAGGTTCTGAAGCACAAGGATAGAGATTGATATAATTTTGTAAATACTTATTACTATGCCATTACTGAGGCTTGGAGAAATAATGTCTTAGAAGATCTAGATTTCTCTTAAAAGTTATTTTTCAATTTATTTTTAATCAATCCTTTAAATGTAGAGGAGAAAATTTTATTATTTCCATTGGATTGAAAAGTGAATTATATTTCTTAGACTCACTAGGGCATGATATTTTTCTCTTGTCTCCAGAAGCATTTATTATTTTTATTAAGGATTGCCATTGACTCTGTTTGCAATTAAAGTATACTTGTCAAAGCAAATGATAAAGGTCAAATGGCGAAGAAATTCCTTCTATATGACTCTTTTCTTAGGTTGTTGAACTTTATGGATAAATCAGTATTTCGGCATATCAATGTAGAAAATGTTTTCTAGCAAAAAGTAGTATTCATTCAAAATTGGAAATATAGATTAAACTGATGTAATGACATTTTAAAAACACCTTATTGGTCCATTTGTTGTGATCTCTATGCCCTCTTGTACACATACAAAGACCGTACAACAATATTATTAATAGTTAAGATCCATCCATAGAAGAGTTTAGCATAATATGAATTATTTTTCCAAAGAATATTGGCAATAAGGAAGAGCAATCTAAATAGGTAATTATTACCTTTGTTTTGAAAAGCAATTTTTTTTAACGAGGCAGAGAAAACTTCTCAAGAATGAAAATTAGTAATCGTAGGAAAATAACCATAAAAATTGTTTTTTAATTTACTGATGCTGTTTCTGTGTACATGTACACTCACACAAATCATAAATTATATGTGTGTGCAAAGAGTACTGTTCGTATCTGAAAATCTACCCCACTCGGCAGATCTACCACTGGTTTCTTCTCTCAGTCTCTGGGGGTCTAGGCATGTGATCTCGCACCAGGAAAGTTTATTTGGGTGGCTTTCCAGTCTCCTGTTCTACCTCTTTAAAAGCAACAGAGAATGAAAAAAGAAATTATGGCAGTTCTTGGTGCTGCTGGCTGCTAAGAAATAATTACTTTTTCCAATTAAAGGACTTCTCCAACTTACTTTTTCCAGGCTCCCCAGCTGCCTTTTGGTTAACTGCTGAATGGTTAGTGAATATTTTGCTTTTGCAAAAACTCTAACTGTACCTTTCATTAGATTAAGCACTAAAAAAAAAAGAGAAGGAAGGTAGGGAGAGAGTGGAGAAGGGAGGGATGGAAGAAGGAAGGAAGGAAGGAAAGAAGGAAAAAGAGAGGAAAGAAGGAAAAAGGGAGGAAAGAAAATATTTTCCCCCACATGGCTCAACAGACCAGAAGGTTTTTATGCAGAACTATGAAGTGAGTTCACCAGAGTGCCTATTCAAGATTAAGTGCTTCAGAAATGAGCAATCTCCAATTTCTCTCCAACTATAAAAATTCAGGGTCCTCTGAATGACCCCAAGCATTGAAGAGTGACTAAGAACTCAGAGTACTTTGTGATGGACCTCTTTCTCCATAAGATGATTTTTAGCTCCCCGGAACACCTGGGAGCCTTCTAAAGTAACTTGCCATCTCCTTCCAGCCAGCTCCTTTCCAACATCCCTTATCTCCTGGCATTGGACCAGTACACTGGAGAGTTGGTTTTTACTTTCTCCACAAATGGGTAGTATTCTCTCCCTTTATTCACATACACCCATGCCACACACACAGCATCAAACGCAAATGACCTGATTTCTAGAAATAGAGTGCAAGTTTTATGATCTTAATAGATTCATTCAACCGAGACACATTTTTTGAATGCCAACCATGTGTTAGAGATTGTGTTAGGTCTTGAAAATACAGAGGGAAATAAGAAGTGGTCCTTGCCTTTAATGGTTTAGAAAGATGATTTGGATTTTTTCACTGCTTGTCTAAGGCAACACATTTAACCATTTGGTGGGGGGTGGGCAGAGTGTGCAGCATATGATATTTTCAGTCATATTTATTTGTTTCGAGGATACATACGACTCTATTACCCTCCATGTACTTTATTACCTCTTTGTCTTTTGAAAAACTACTTTGCTTTTACTTAGAAGCTCTTTCTATCTCCTTTTCCACTTTCAAATCCCAAACTGAATGTTACCACTCACTTAGTTTTCCCTGACACCTTCAGTTTTACCATTATCCCGTTATATATCTATTATAGCTCTTAATATAGTGATTGCATTATAGTTACACTACCTATATGAAGAGCTTTAAAATTTCCTGGTTCATAATAAACTCTCAATAACTGTATATGTAAGAGAAGAAAAAGAGAGACAGGGGGATTTGTGTGTTCATTACTTTGCCAAAACTCAGTTCCTGCAGGAAAGGGCAGGGTGTTGAGTGGTTTTTGTTTGATTTCATTTATGTTTTTGTTTTTGTATAACCATTTCTATCCTTTTGTTCAGCGGAGTATACCTGCTTGTTGAATTGTTTTGTTGAAAATTTAAGAAAATAAAAAACAGACCTTGATCCATATGTTACATTGAAGAAGCTTGTGGTATTCACCACCTTTTTGTATGTAATGCAAAAATACACCCAGAGTAACTATATTTTCTTTATTGTCATTCCTCAAGAATACTTAGATGAAACACTTTTAGAATAATGTCCCCAAATGGGTACTTTTTTGAATCCTAAATAGGGATGTTTCTCTTAAAAACAAAGATTAAAAAATAATTATAACCTTTAAGGAAATCCTTATTCAAAGCCTTGCAATATACGTGCTAAAGTACTTTGAAAATGTACTCTGACTATGGTTAGAGGAATGGTGATCTGTACATTTAAATATGTCATTATTATTTTGCAACTAGAGGAAAAGGCCACAGGTAGTGATTATTGGTAAATAAGATTTTTATTAGCTTGTTTAAAAAGATGGTTTTCAAAGGCAGATAAAGCACAGTACCTGTTTACAGAAATAGCAAAATTTAAGAGGCAATGAAATGTTTAAAGTGTTGATTGTTTTATTACAAATCTGAATATTTAAGGAATTGTATACCATACGACTACTTCAGCATTTGATATTTTCTTACCTCATTCTTTGTGAACATAGTCATTGTTTCATGATAATATTTTACATTTATATATTTTTAAACAGAGGGTGTTTTTAATCTAATTCTCTAAATGAAACAGAGCTTTGAAAATAAAAGCAGACATGACAACTGGAAAAATTGCAAAGTTGTTCTATAGAGATGATATACTGATTTATACTTACTACTGTTACCACATTATCACTACTAACTACAACTACTAATGTCAATAATAATGATGGCAATGATAACTCCTTTTATTTGTATACTTTTACACATTACAAGCCTTTCCCTTACCTATTTTTGATTCTCGTAACAGTCATGCCAATGAAATTTTCCTAAGGAAAAATTCAAAAGTAGGAAAGTATATGCAGGAAAATGTTCATCCTTGTGTTATATAACAATAATGAGAAAACCAAAATATAAATGCCAAACTTTATTGGAAGAGTTCAATCATACTGTCAATCTATATGCTACATGGTTATATATTAATATAAAGTCTGTATAGTTAAAAAATTGTGTTATTCTGTTAGGAAAAAACAAGAACAATATAAAATTATGTTTCTCTGTTATAACTATTATAACTATGGAAATATTTCTGTGTATTTGGACAAGGCCTTAATGGTAACATGGTCGAATATAAAACTTCTTATGATGGCATAGTACAGCAGTAAAATGTCTGAATTATTTTAGATTTTCAATAACATATCATTTATTATGCCATATACATGTTTAATTTTTTAATATAAAATTAAATTCATATGCTTATACTAATATTTGCCAAATTCATGTATTGCATAAAACAATGCATCTCTTTAGGGGAAGACATTTATGAAAAAATGATTGTGGGTTCCTTTTCAACAGAATGTGATTCTTACCCTTCCTACCCCATCCTTTGTGTGTCTGGATCACCAAGCTGATTTCAAAGAATACTACCGTGCAGGCTATGTGTACCCCAAGAGATGAGTTTTCAACTGTTCTGGGTTAAGGCCCAAGCATTGCTTTTTTCTTTTCTTTTCTTTTCTTTTTTTCTTTTTTTTTTTTAAGTTTTCTAGGTAATTCTATTGTGCAGCTTGGATTGAGAACAACTAAAGCAATTATAACAAACAACTGAAATTTTATATTTTCAAATATTAAATTCCTTGAATTTTTATCTCTTGCATAATAAGACTTTCAAGATTAAGAATGCTATTTGGTTGAAGACTGGTCTGATTTAAGGACTCATGAGTACAGAGTACCTTTATGCTATCAGAGTGGCAAACATTAAAAAATAAAGATAAAATGTTGATTAGAATGAGCACTGCCATACATGGTTTATAGAAATGTTAATTGAATGTATACAGATCAACTTCACTGGAGGGCAGTTTGACAATATATATCCAAAGCTTTAAAAATATGGAAACTATTTTGTCCCTGGAATGCCACTTACAAAAATATATCCTTAGAAAGTGATTGAGAATATTTACAAAGATGAGTTAATATTTTCATATTGTTGCTTACAATGTAAAAAATTGTAAACAATCAAAATTAAATTTTGCTATATTTATACATGATACTGGTAAAATGGTTCTGTAGTTAACGTAGAAAGATATGCACAATATATTGATAAATGAAAAAGGTTATAAAACATGGTTCCATTTTTGTTAAAATACATAGCGGTGTGTGTGTATGTGTGTATCTGCATATATGTATATACATACAGGTGGGAAAAGCCCGGAAAATTATACATTAAAATATTAAAAGTTATAAATATTTTTTATTTTGTTTTATACTCTCTTGTATATTCTACTTTTTTCCCAGTAAAAGCAAATACTAGTATTACATATAAAGATCAATAACTTTTTTTAATGCTAAAATATATTTTGAAAAATGAAGTCTCGTTACTTTTATCTAACCCAAATGCTTGAACTGCAACACAGGTTCCCCCATCTTCACTTTGTCCAACCGTGAAAAACAAGCTATTTGATAGATGCAGCTATTTCTTAATATGCTAAACTTCTCCAATATATTTATTTTCAAAGTTAGGAAGTATAAAGTTTAACTTGTTTCATTAACAGATATTATATCTCTGTTTACAATTAATCTGATTAAAATCAGTAAAGGTGGCAAATAACAAATTAATTGAAATGTATCTCAAATGTATCTCAATGTATTTTTAAGGGGCTGCCTTCCTCAACACTTATAATTAATCAGTGTTTTGGTTTTTTTTGTTTTCATTTTAGGCGGTTCAGGACCATCATCCTCCATTGCCATAGCTGGCACTAACCACCCTGCTATCACAAAGACAACATCTGTTCTTCAAGATGGAGTCATAGTCACCACCGCAGCTGGAAACCCACTGCAGAGTCAGCTGCCCATTGGGAGTGATTTTCCTTTTGTTGGCCAGGAGCACGCACTTCATTTTCCATCCAACAGCACTTCAAACAACCATCTTCCACACCCCTTGAACCCCAGCCTCCTCAGTTCTCTACCTATCTCTTTGCCAGTGAATCAACAGCATCTCCTAAACCAGAATCTATTAAATATCCTCCA
>NW_006442484.1:25191485-25228554 GCF_000325575.1 Pteropus alecto
GAAGGCAAGTCTGAGATCAACCTCCACCCTTTAGGTTTTCTCAACCCGAATGTAAACGCTGCTTTAGCTTTTCTCTCCGGTGACATGGATGGGCAGGTATTGCAGCCTGTTCACTTTCAGCTCTTAGCAGCTCTGCTTCAGAACCAAGCCCAAGCAGCTGCCATGCTTCCCCTGCCATCTTTCAATCTGACCATCTCAGATCTTTTGCAACAGCAAAATACCCCTTTACCCTCATTAACACAGATGACAGCCCCACCAGACCATTTGCCAAGCAATCAGTCAGAGAACAGCCGAGCTGAGACCCTTTTAACCAGCCCCCTGGGGAACCCTTTACCAAGCTTTGCAGGCAGTGACACTACTTTTAACCCCCTGTTCCTCCCAGCTGTCACTGGGGCCTCAGGATTAATGGCCTTGAATCCCCAGCTGTTGGGAGGTGTCCTGAACTCGACATCGGCCAACACCGCTAATCATCCAGAGGTTTCCATAGCAACTTCCTCCCAGGCAACCACTACCACAACCACTACATCATCAGCAGTGGCAGCACTGACTGTCTCAACACTTGGTGGGACAGCAGTGGTGTCAATGGCAGAAACATTGCTGAATATATCTAATAATGCTGGGAATACACCTGGTCCAGCTAAACTCAACAGTAACTCTGTGGTGCCACAGCTACTTAACCCTCTACTGGGGACAGGTCTGCTTGGTAAGTTAAATTTTTTCACAAATTTTTACAAAAGAAACGTTTTTCTAATTCTATTTTCTCCTTTTTAAAAACTCCATTTTGTCACACTATTTTTAAAAATGTTTTTATTATGTCACAGCTTGCTTAAGGAACTAAATATAATTAACACCCACACACAACCATAGTTATACAAACATGAAAATGATTTTTTTCTTTTCCCCTGTTCTAGCAATACTAAATATCATTTTAATCTGCTTTCTCTTCTAATTCTGATGCCACCTAACCCTAACCTACCCATCATTCTCTTAAGCCAAGTAGAGTCTTATTTTTCAAATAATAAAGCACAGGTACATTTTAAAAATAAGTTTTATTTGAATTTTAGTTGGTGTGGCATCACAGGGTTAGTATGAGCAGCTGCACTGTGGATGGAAACAGTTTGAGGAAGTGTTTTTCCACATGATCTCTAAATAAACAGAACTAAATGCTTGTGTGGCAAAATAAGAAACAAGGCATAAAAACAAAGTTAAAGTTTGCCCAAGTTCAAGGAAATAGACATCCCCAATAGCTGCTGCTAGATTTCCTCAGATAGTATTAGTCTTTAAAACTTTGTGACTTAAAAACAAAATCCTTTATGTAGTTATCCTCTCACAAAAAAAAAATTTAGAAAATAGCGTCAACTATATTCAGTTAATTGATGCAGATAACTATAATGCAGAGTACAGAGGTGGTATCTATAAAGTCTGGAAACGGGAAATACACATGATGTTGTCAAGGGAATGTTCAATGTACATAAAAAATATATACATTTCCAGAATTTATAGGTATCTTTATAATAAATTAATTAATTCCATCCAGCATTGAAGTTAATGTCATTCAATAATCTAAAAAGCATAATAAATTTACATACTTCAAGTTATAGGACAATTTCTATGACATCATCCTCAAAATAACTTCAGTGTAATTTCTAAACAAGTTTATTTGGAATTTTAAATATAAATTTAGTTATTAACTAATCTTATCTGATTATACAATATGATTATTTTTAATGATTCTGACAATTATTTCTTTTGTATTTTAATTTCAGGTGACCAGCCTTTTACTTAAAAACAAAATAATTATTTCCAGACCAAATCCAATTTTATTTGGTGGTAATCATTGATGATTGTGGCTTAAAAACTAAATTTTTTAAGTAAGACCTGATCATATTAATCATCTGGTCTAATACTTATGATTGCTAAAACATTTCAGGGCTGATTTCTACCTTTAATTGTAGGTGCTCTAATTAAAAATAGTTTCAAGGAATTTTTTAGCACTAAAGCTCAATATGTAAGGACTGGCTAACGGATAAAGCAAAGACTAGTCTCTCCATGATAGAAAAACAAAAAACTAACTATAAAAAACTAACATGATATAAAAACAAAATATTAAATAACAAAACTGCTCTCTCCTTACCAATTAGTAAGATTTTGAGGAGAAAAAGAGAAAAGAATTACCATGTAAGTGTAGTTCTTAGTTTTTGTTTCAGGAATCCTCAGACAAAGATAGGCATGGGGTCTCCAAAGAATCACATTGACTTACATTTTATGTTTTTCAAACTATAGGTGACATGTCCTCAATAAACAATACTTTGAATAACCATCAACTGACTCATCTACAGTCGCTGTTAAACAACAATCAGATGTTTCCTCCAAATCAGCAGCAGCAGCAGCTTCTTCAGGGGTACCAGAGTCTCCAGGCATTTCAAGGACAGCCCACAATTCCTTGCCCAGCTAACAATAATCCCATGGCTTGTCTGTTTCAAAACTTTCAGGTACTCTTCTTCCCTGAGATACCGTAGTAGAAAACAATGTCTAGATTTGTTTAAACACTTAATTTGGGGGAAGAAACAAAAGAAGGAAGTTAGGTTCCCTTCCACCTCTACTTACTGTTATTTCTCAATAGTGAATATTGTTTAAAATTCCATCTTTTGTGTGAAGGTTATTTTGTTTTATTTGAAGCATCTCAGCGGTCTTTTTGGAGCTATTCATAGAAACCGATCATGGTACCCTCTTAAATGCTTTAGTGGGCTTACTCCCATTGTTCTCGAGATGTGCCTATTCTGCCTGCCTCACTCTTCAGCCCCAGGTCTCACTACTCTCTCCCTGGCTTCAGCCACATGGTCTTCCTTTAGTTATACAGATTGAATAAATTCCTGATAGATTAAGGAGCTAAATGGAAAGTAAACACTAAATAAATATAAGAAAAAAATGTAGAAGTTTTTTAATATTTTTTATAATCCTGAAGTAGAGAAGCTTCTTTCAGCAAGACACAAAACCAAGAAGTCAAAAAAAAAAAAAAAGTAGCAGAGTTGAATATATAAACTTTAAAATCTGTATGATTAAGGGTATTCTAAACAAAGTTAAAGACAAGAGACAAACTGGCAGAAAATACTTGCATAATAATAGCAAATAATTGAAATCCTTAATATAGAAAGAGTTCTTAAGAAAGCAAAGAAAAAAACAATTGATTAGAAAAATGAGCAATAGATATGAACAAGCAATTCACAGAAAATGGAAGGTAAATTACTAATAAATATATGAAAAGAATAATCAGAGTTATATAAATTACAACACTAATACATCTGTGAGACTGATGATACCTTGCTGATGGTGGTGTGGGGAAATGGATTCTTTCAGATATATTATTAGTCTGATTGTATGCTGATGCAGTCCTTTTGAAGAGTAATTTGGTAGTGTATCTGGAAATTTAACTTCTATGTATCTATCTTAAAGAAATCTTCAAATGTGAATAAAAGGGCACAATTCAGAATGTTTGTTACAACATGATTTGTGGTGTCAAAAATTAGAAACCACTTAAGCATCCATCAGTAAGGAAATAGTTAAATATGTTATGATGTATCCATCTATCTCATGGTTTAAAAGATTAGCTAGATTTAAATAATCTGATATGGAAAGATCCACAAGATTGTGAGACTCCCATAGTATTTTAGAATAAAACTAAAATATAATACCATTTATGTAAAAGATAAAAAGAAAGGAAGAAGAAAGGAATGAAGGAAAGAAGAGAAACTAAATATACACCGACACACTTTAATATATTAAAAATGTGTCTGCAAGAATGTACTCCAGCACTGAATACTTCTGAGAAAGGAAATGGAATTGGCATGGGTTGAGAAAGTATAGGTTTAGGTGGAGAGTAATAATGAAGAAAACTTATTTTTTTTTGACAATGAGAAAATATTCATATATGTCTATGTAATAAGATAATATAAAGGATAAGAGGAAGTGCTCAACCATGTCACTGAGAAACTGAGAAAACCAGTAGATAACGCCTGAAGAGAAGCCATTAGATTTAGCGATGACAGCATCACCAATGGCTTGGTAGAATGCAGTTTGGGTGGAGTGGCGGGAACATAAACCACGGTGCATTGGATGAAAGGATGAAAAAGGTTAGCAATTAAAAAGTGTGGGTTATTCTTTCAAAAACTTAACTATGAAGAACATAAGCGAAATAGGGTAGTACCCCAAGGCAAATGTAGGTCGAATGCAAACTTTTAAAGGTTTGGAAAGCCATACACATAGTCATATGCTAAAGGAAAGAGATCCAAAAAAGTGGAAGAGTTGAACATGAAGAGAAGGGAAACAGATAAGGCAAGATCCAGAGCATAGATGGAGGAGTTACTCTCAGAGAGCAGAAGTAGCGGAAGGGGTATCTCTTACACTGGGAGGCATTACAAGACTTGGGACACATATGGTTGCAGAGAAGTGTGTGTGTCACCAGGAAGCAGGGAGGAGCAGAGTATAAGAATTATGAGAATTCTTAACCTATGAACTCCACTTTCTGTGTTAAATAAGGTCATCTACTAAGAATAGTGCAGGAGATGGGATAGCAGCTAGCTTAAGGAAGTGGATGAAGATGTAAACAAGGGGAAGATGGAAAGAGGCTGGTTAATGTGCTGATGGATCCCTGTTCTGATTTATTAGTGAAGGGTTTGAATACAGGAAAGAAGTAATCATTGGGGGGAAAATCGTTGGAGCAGCGAGTCTTAGATGGGGTTGGTGAAAATAGAATATCCTTGGGGACTTTTTGAAACTGCATTCTTCTTTCCTGTCCTGAGCGTTGATGTTCTTCCCTGGTGGGCATTCCCTCCCTTCACCTTTTCCCAACTGAGAATCATTTCTATAGAGAGCCATTGTCACTGCTGACAGCATGGGGGTGTCCCTCAGCTGGTGGCCTGGTAGGGTTGAAGAGTAGGTGTTACTGCCCTATCTGAAGACTTTAAAAATTGTGTGACATATCAGAAATATCTCGTTGTTAAAAAAGGAGTATATGTTTGTTTTATTTTATCTTATATTTCACAATGTTCAGTAGAAATATAAATGAATTAGAAATCATTTTCGAATCTGGTTCACTTTATAATTTGATCAGTGTTGGTAACTGACTTGTTTCTCTCTTTGAATCGCAAGTTACAAAACCCGTAATGGCACTAAATACGTGGAGTCATCACCTGAAAAAATTTGGTGTCCATATACCTCAACTTTAATTTTTCTAAGGAATATTTAGTAATGATGGATTTAAAAAAAAAAAAAAAATCTGTTGAATAATTTCAACCAAAGAAACAGTACCCAAATATAATCAAGACATGGGCTTTTCTATACAGTGACTTTTTTATTTCATTTTTGAGTGTTGTTCTTTCTTTCTATTTCCTTCCTTGTCATATTTGTTTATCTCTTAGTAAATCTTAAAGTTGTGGTCTTTCTCTTTGAGGTCTTTAAACATTTTTTTTCTCTCTTTCACTGCTTCATATCTATTCCTTTAAGGTGAGAATGCAGGAAGATGCAGCTCTCCTAAACAAAAGAATAAGCACTCAGCCGGGACTCACAGCACTTCCCGAGAATCCGAACACTACACTTCCACCCTTTCAAGATACATCTTGTGAGTTGCAACCGAGGATTGACCCAGCTCTTGGTCAGCAGGTGAAGGATGGCCTCATTGTGGGTGGCCAAAGCGATGCTTCCGTAGATGCCATTTACAAAGCAGTTGTTGATGCAGCCAGCAAAGGAATGCAGGTTGTCATCACCACCGCAGTCAACAGTACAACTCAGATCAGCCCCATTCCAGCTCTGAGTGCCATGAGTGCCTTCACTGCTTCCATTGGTGACCCATTAAGTCTCCCCAGTGCTGTCAGTGCGGTCATTCATGGACGAAACATGGGCAGTGTCGATCACGATGGTAGGCTGAGGAATGCAAGAGGGGCTCGGTTCCCCAGGAGTCTGGACCATGGGAAAAACTCAAACGAAGGAGATGGGTTTGAATATTTCAAGTCAGCAAGTTGCCATGCAACTAAAAAACAGTGGGATGGGGAGCAAAGCCCTGGAGGGGAGCGAAACAGGTGGAAGTGTGAGGAATTTTTAGATCATCCAGGCCACATCCACAGTAGTCCTTGTCACGAAAGGTCCAACAATGTCTCTACACTGCCATTTCTGCCTGGGGAACAGCACCCAATACTGTTACCACCAAGAAACTGTCAAGGAGACAAAGTTCTGGAGGAAAATTTCAGGTATAATAACTACAAAAGAACTATGATGAGTTTTAAGGAGAGGCTAGAGGACACTGTAGAAAGATGCGCACACATTAACGGGAACAGACCCCGACAGAGCCGTGGCTTTGGAGAGCTGTTGAGCACCACAAAACAAGACCTCGTCCTAGAGGAGCAGTCTCCAGGCTCCTCCAATAGTTTCGAAAGTTCTCTGGTCAAAGACTACATCCATTACAATGGAGACTTTAATGCCAAAAGCATTAACGGGTGTGTGCCTAGCCCTTCAGACGCTAAAAGCATCAGTAGCGAAGATGACCTAAGGAATCCAGAGTCCCCCTCTTCAAATGAGTTGATACGTTATAGGCCAAGGACGTTCAACGTTGGCGACTTGGTCTGGGGCCAAATCAAAGGACTGACTTCCTGGCCTGGAAAATTAGTAAGAGAAGACGACGTTCACAATTCATGTCAACAAAGCCCCGAGGAAGGGAAGGTATACCAATCTTTATCCATTGTCAAATACTAACCTTTGTTCAGATATCAATTATTATTTTTTTGTTATCATCACTTTGGATTCTTTGGATTTGAAATTAGGATTCTTCATGACTCATTGAGGTCTCACAAACTTCTGGAGCATAACGTGAAGAGGGGATGGTTATAGCCACCAAAATGTCATGTCGTCAAGGGGTGAGTTGTGAAGCATTTGTAGATTCCACTAGGGCTCAGGGTAGCTCTAACCCAGGTTTTCAGAATTTTGTTGACTCTGCCTTCCTTCCCTGAATTTGCCTAATTCTTCATTCCAAACACAGAGGATGAAGGCAAGTGACAATGACTGGGAAAAAAATCTGGTGGCCAGGAGTCTGGCAGAGGTAGGGGTCCTTCCAGGCGGCAGGTAGTGCTGGGGAACGGCATCTCCTCCGTGTGCTTTCGTGTGACCCTTAGATCTGGGAGGAGGGTAAAATCGGGGTGCAGTTGCAACCATTTCTGGAAACAGCAGGTAAAGTTTGAAATCAGAACGGTGTCTCCTTTTGGAAAAAGTTCTGGGCCTTTCTAACATATGGAAATGTTTAACCCCATAGTCTGGTTCTACTTAACACAATCTGATCATATAAGTTAAATGAAAACTTCTCCATGAAACTACCATTCAATTTGGAAGAAATTAGTGGGGGTCTCCTAGGCTTTTTCCCTCCTCATAGTTGATAGAATTGACTCACTAGGCAAGAAATATGCAGAATGTTTAAAGTAGATAGAAAATTTTATATCTGACCAGGAGGAGATAATAATGCATATTCTCCACATATAGTGAAGAAACATAATTTTTCATCTCCTTAGGAAATAAAAATTACTCTTACAAGTATATATTATTCTCTTAAAGAGTATATTGTGTAAAGCTATTTCAATTCCGCTCAAACCTCCACTGGCACTTAGGTTTAATGGCAGGAAACCAAAAGCATTTTTGCCAGTACAATAAAAGGATTGTCTTTCTCCAAATGACCAGGAGGCCCTTAAACCCGTTGCTTATAATGCCTAATATATACTTGTCAGGATACACTCTGGGCATAATGTTTCCACGTTTGATAAGAAAATGAATTCCATACTCCTATTCAGAAAACATTTTATTCTCTAATCTTGCTGAGACCAGACAAACATTCTTTAAGTTGATAAACCTAAATATTTTTGACAGTTTATTGAAAAAATAATTAGAAACAGCAAAATTGAGCTTTATGATAAAAATGGAACTGTTTCAAATACAAGATGTAGACATTGAACTGTTTTTACAGTCTCTGTGCAAATCAAACCAAGTCTTTTTTTATGTGCCATTTTACAAAAGCTTAACTAAAGAAAAGATTATGGCCTCCCTTTCCTGGAAACCTCCTTCCTGTCCTAAATGCCTTGTCTAAATATCTTTTTATGTCCTCAGGAGAATAAAGGCATGTACTTTTAACACATTTCACATTAAACAGTGGTCCTAATTTTCTGGTTAGTCTGCATTAGCAAACTCCTAAGACTGAATTCCTCACTGATGTTTGGGGAGATGTACATTACACACACAGAAAAGTTATTATCTAAGATTCCAAGAAACATTTATTTTGCTTCATTTAAATAAGTAAGTACAAAATAATATTTCAAAAATCCAGATTTTTATTCTTTAATGTAAGCAACAGATAAATTGTTTCTGTAAATTCAAATATCTCCCCTCCCATTGGCTGATATTGTAATTTTGCATCTCAAAACCTTGATATCAAATTCTTGATATCAAGATACACTACATACATTTAGAGGTGAAAAACTGAAAACATATGTAATAAAATATTAATAACACATGAAATATTTATCTATCATTAAAAAGCGAGGTATAACGGGCTTTAAAGCTCCAGGGCACTTAACATTTTTAAAAACCTCTGTTCTTTTCAGGACCTACCTCACTTCTGCACATAAAAAAAAAATACTACTTCACAAAGGCTCTTTTTGCTCCTGTAGTTCACAAAACAAAGGAACGGCTTCCTCATACCTTATTTAATGATACCGAACTAGCCAAACAGTGTTCCCAACTTATAACACCAGAAAAGGCAAACTTTCAAACACAGGTCTTGTCTGACTTCAAGCCACATGGCCTTTACTTGACGTTTTGGTGATCCTGGTTCATCAAGAAAAGATTAAACTACGTTTAATATCTGTATAAGATCAGATCTATTTGGAAAGATTTCCAGGAAAATATTTTTGAAATTTGTACTCTTATTCAAGTGAACCAATTATGATGTGAATTTTATTTATATAAAACCCTCAGTCCTCAGCAATGTTGGATAAGGCTTTGTATATTAATAACCAGCCTTCTGCTTTTAAAAAGGTAAGCAGTGCATTAGGTTTCTGCTTATAAACTGTGGCAATGCCTGACATGTTAATATTAAGAGTCAAGAGAGAAAGACAGAGGCTGACTCCATAAACAATTTGTTTATTATAGTAGAATCTTATCAATTCCACCTTGCTAATGTGGGGCCATTTCCCTTAGTGTTTATCTCTGTAGTATCTCAGAGGAAAAGGTTTGCTAAATAATTTTCTTACACGTTATCCTTTAACACCATCTTAGCCTCTCAGTTTTTCATGCTATTTTTATGTCTACCGAAGTAAGTTAATCCAAGATCTGTCAGATCTACCAGATAAAATCTATGTTAACTCAAGTTTTAGAATAGATTTATTATTTCATGTCCCCTAACCCCCTATATCGCACTAACCTATTATTTATTTTCTGTCTTAGTCTTTGTTCTCGGCAAGCCACTTCGAATTGTTTTTGGAAGCAGCAAAGTAAAAAAAATAAATAATTTAGTTGACAGGCTTGCAGGTTACTAATTCAGAGCAAACCAGGTACCTCTCGCATTTTCTGGTTGTATGAGTCATCCCTGGACTGAGAGGTCAGCGCTGTGATCTGAGCGCCAATTATCTGCCAGGGGCTGAGATCCCCATGCTGTCCCCAAGCTGTTGCTTTAGCCAACTATTTCTCATGATAGCAAATGACTTGATCAGTTTATGAGTATAGAAAGGCACTTTCAGTCTTTGGTGGGGTATTAAATGTAGCTGAATTACTAAGAACACATTAGAAATGTCCTGCAGTTTCTGAGATTACTTCCCAGAGTTATAATTTCTAAGCATCAAATACTGGATGAATACAGTCTACAGGGAACTGGAGAGAAAGCAGGATGTGGCAGAAAGTCAGGGGCTTCGTGCATTCTCACGAGAGCTTAATTCCAGCTCTACCAGTTACCAAAATGGTCCTGAGTAGGTATATTAATCTCACAGAGCTGTAATCGCCTCACCTCTCTAGTGGGAATATTAATTCCTACTCAGAATGATGCTGTAAGAATTAAATGAGATACCATAAATAGATTATCCAGCACACAAAAGAGGCTTCTTAAAAATTAGCCTCCTCATCCCTGTTTTCTATGTTAAACACCTGATTAAATTGTATCCCACCATAACATAAAATCTGTGTTAACTTTATGGTAATTTATGGCAGTTTGATCTTAGTTATTGTTTACCTATGTATTACCCACAAATAGGGGTTTACCAATCAGGTTGAGGATGAAAGAATTATCAGGAATATTTTTAATGAATGAAATAGTTTATAACTTTTTTATAAAACAGCACTTCGTACAAATTGGCATATCTGATTATAAATTAACTGTTCGTTTCAAGCAAGAGTTCTACTTGGAAGCTTTTCAAAGTGCTTAGTTTATTGAGTGAATTTCAAAGTCCCTCTCTCCCCAATGGTTCTAAAAAATATAAACTCAGACTTTCTTCTTCTACATTCATACTCCTCCCCTCTCTCAACAGTATTAATTAGTAGAGATTTTAAAAGTCTGGAAAGTTGGGCTAAATAGTCCCTATAAAATACTGTCCCAATATTGAAGGTACATGACAGCGCTGAAGGATATTATGTGCCTTGTATTATACTGTTCAGGAAGTGATCTCCTTACTAACACATTTTTCCTTTGGTTATCAGTTTGTAATGAAGTACGTTCTGCAAGATATTTATACTTCTTCTATATAAACTGTGAAAGTTTCTCTCTAAACCTGGAACCCTTTTTAGTTCAAAGTTCAGTGGCCAAGAATAAGACCTCAGTGCTTTGTTCTAGTACATAGTCACGGCTGGAGAGATGCACTGCCAGATCCTGGCACAGTACTAGGGAATTCTTGGAAAGGAAGACGGCTTCCACTGGCACTAAACCTATATGCTATAATGTGCAAACAGTTAAGCCAATATGGGGGAAAACAGTTATCTTTATGTACTTATTTCAATAATTATTTAAAAATAAGAAAAATGTTCTTGTTTTCTAAAATATATTTTGTAATTATCATCTGCCATCTCTAATCGTACGTTAACTAGCCTAAAAGGGTTCACTCTCAAGTAATAGTTAAAAAATGAAATTCTTATTTTTTTCTAAATAGATTGATTTTACTCGTTTTGAACATTGTCCCTTTGGTCTTCACATTTTATTGCTCTTACGTTCTGTGTGTATTCTGACTCCAGCCAAATTTAGGAAAGGGTTCTTTTTCTAGCTTGGCACCAAAATGTTTCTTTTCAATGAAACATTTGTAGTTGTTTGACAGGTAGAGACATCTCCTGATTACCCAGAAAAGTTCTGCATTTCAGTATAACACCACCTAATTCTACGAAGATGTGTTTTTTAAAAGCAGCGAGTAGGGTGCTTGCTTCTTCTCTAGACTTACCCTTTGGCTTTTTTTTTCCCCACACGGTTATATGTGGCAGGTAAAGATAAAAGTGGTTCTCTAGATAGTCATTCAAAATAGACGAAACTCACCATTATTAAAACTCATAACCAAATTGATTTGGGAACAGCACACTTTATGTCAATTTAGCATCACATGCACACATTTTGACAGTGGAGCAAAACCAGAGACAACTTGCCGTCATAGTCAGTGGACGTATAACTTAAATTAAGCCTGGGGACTGCATTTGGGGGGCGGGGGGTGCCCTCCTGTGATTTTTAAACATTTTACTTTCAAGAACATTTTTTTTTTCCGTGCTTGATTATCAGTGTTAGCTGTTTGTTTGGTTTGGTGCTAAAATTCTCTGTTAGAAGTGTTCTTTGGGTATTCCGTTAGCCTCGTATATTTTCTTAACTTGTTTTGGAAATAAATCCTTTCCTCTGTACCCACTCAATACCCACAATATTTGGTCTACCTTTCTGGCGGCGGAGCGGCAGGGGCAATCAATGCTCTGCAGCCACAGAATCTTCTTGATAAGGAGCAAAATAGTTTTTGAAAAGTAATAGATAAGATCCAAGCTAATGAAGTTAGTGCCTGATCAAAATTTGAGAAATAATAAAAATGAAGAACTAGATAAGATAAAAAAATGTGCATGTTAGGGAAAAAACTAAACTGAGTAAAAAGCTTAGGTAAGACTATAAGCCATCATCCAGTGACTTGTGGAATATCGTGGACATTTTTTTTCCTTAGCAAGATTAAAAAGAGAAAGGAGGCCTCTTTCCATTCAGATAGCTGAGACTCGACACAGAATTCTTGAGCTTGTCAATGCAGTTTTTGTATAGACGGTAGCAAATGCAGTCTCAGGTCTGAGACAAATGCATGCTTCTGTCCATGAGCTTATAAACAATGTTTATTTAGAAAAACAAGTTTATCCAAAACATTTAATTCTGTTTATGTGTTGTGGACTGATATGAAATTTGTTGTCATATTGAGAATAGATTTACTGTAGTTCTGTAGTATAGTTTCCCAATACTTAAAAACACTGCTATCCAAAGCAAAGAGATCAGGAAGCACACACACATGCAAATACCTCAGGCAGTGTCACTGACTAAAACTGTAATAATGTGGATTATTGGTTAGTTCACTGGAAAAAGCTGGGATTTGCTTTAGTGATGTTTCCATGAGTACTGTTGCACCGTTGTTGGAAGATCAGATTCACTTTTTCTATCACAGATCAGTTGACATTTTATCCCAAATTATTTATCACTAATTTCCATTCTTTCAAAAATAATGACATATTGCACTTAAGTTAGAAAGACTTTTTCAGCTTGAAGAGTTTTAAAAAATGTTTACTATTTAATGGATAAATGCACCTAAGAAATGCTTCATATTCCCTTAATTCTTCAGAGCTGTATTTCCCGGACTTCAGCTAAAGTTGAATGTTACCTGTACTACACTTAGTTAAAATTTTTCTTTAAATTTCTTTACTCACTTTTTATTCATTCAACAAATATTTTTTCGAACACATATTATGTACTAGGCACTATTCAAGCCGCTTTTTAAATACCTTCATCGTCTGTTGCGAAGGCTTAATATATGTGAAATCATAGGTTAAACGTTTTTTTTTTTCTAATATAAATTTATATGAACACATAACTATTAAAAATGTTAAAGATCTGTTCATATTCCACCTGAAATAATGCCATATACCACCAGTGGCACTTTGGGAAAGACTGCTTTGGTGTTTATAAAGCACCTTCATGTTCATTGTCTTTTTAGATTCAGTCGCCCATATAAAGATGTGCACAATTATCCCCATTTTACAGATGAGAGAACTGAAGCTCAGAGAAGTAGCATTCCTAAGGACACAAATCACAGGCAACTAAGCCCGGCCCCAGCCCTGGTCTCCTAACTCTAACCTTTAGTACTATTTGCATGATATAATTTCCCCAACACAGGAGCTGATGACATTGTAAAAGTGGGATGGAGAAGTGAAGAAGAAACAGGGAGCTGGAGGTCAGCTGCCTTATCTCTGTTATGAAATCTGTGCTGTGGCTTGTGCTCTATCCTTTGACCTTTCTGTGACAGCTTTGCCTCAGCACTATGTAGCAGCAAAGCAATCACCAAGAAATTTAATCTTCTTGTCAGGATTAAAACCTGAGGGGAATTTTAACATCATCTCTAGTTAGCTAGCTCTGTTCAAAAGTGATCTGGGATCTCTGATCCAGGTTCTTCAAATACACACTAAACCTCACCTTCAGAGGGTCAGTTTAGCTCTCTGAAAGGTTTATTGTCTCCTTTTGTCACAGACTTTAAGTTAGTTACTCCTGAGACACGCTACATCCTACTGTGCTGACCCCAAGTTAAACCTGATTAAATTACCAAACATTTAATATGTGCCTTGTGAACAAAAGAAGCAACCAGAGATTCAGACTTATTCAGAAAACTCTTAAACATCCACTACATAACAATGTCTGGCTTTATGGATATGTTTCTAACCTAAGTGAACAAGCTATCGGACTGTTTATGTCGAAGAATTGTTAATTCTACAGAATTTGAATGAGCGAAAGAAGGAATTTAGGAGTAAAAAAATATTCAACATATGTATATATTTATGCATAAGATAATATGTGAATTATAAATACATATATATTCCAAGTATCTTTTTTCTAATTCTTACATATGTACAAATGTCATGACAGCCATTACTATAGCATCATCATTACTAGAATGAGAATATATGAGTGGATGATGAGTAAAGATACATTATGAAGTCCTCCCCCAATTTCCTACCATGACAGGAATTAAATAATAAATGGAACTCCCAGCTGGTGAATGTGTAAGAGTATAAGATTATAATTACAGATTGAAGTATTGTGTCTTAAATTTCTAGCTCTTTTAGAGTAAGTTTTATTTTTAAAAATATGTGTGTTTAACCTTTTTCATGTTTCATGTATTTGTATTTGATTCCCAGTATTTCTTTATTTATAAGTCAGCCAAGTAATTTATGAGGGAGTGTTCATTAAATTATTCAAAATGATTTCTATTTGATTAGAAGTTGAATTTATTTTGTTCTTCTCCGATACCATTTGGGGGATATCTTTAAAGAGCTTCTTGAATATTGTATAAGTGTATGAGTATTTCCCCCAAAACATGTTCTTCACAATATAGTAAAGTACTAAAATTCTGAAACAAAATAAATTAGATTAATCTCTGGATATGTATTATCCTGTTATAGCAGAAATACAAACATGTGTGTCTTATTTATATTTAGTTTTGGAAAGCACCATCGTTGCTTTCTCCGTCAAGTTCATTGAATCCTTTATAAATAATATAGTTAGTTGTGAGAGTACCTTATAGCCTTACAGGCAAAATTAAATGAAGAAATCATGTAGAGAATTAGTTCAGAAAAATCACCAAAAAGTTATCCAAGCATAAAAAGTTTAAAGACAAATTGGATGAGTATTATCTTAATTTTTATAAAAATGTAATTAGATTTAAAATAATCCGACTTATTTTTTAGTATATCTGTGTATGTGCATACATATATATATATATATGCGTGTATATATACATATATAATTGTAAATATGTACAATGACTGTATACTTCAATGTATATTGGAGTTGATATACTAGAGAGAGGTTGAGTGCTTTGGAGTCAGATATGACTTTCAGTGCTGGCCATGTTACTTAAATTCACTGAATCCCATCTGTAAAATAACAAAGGTAATACTAGTTTGAAGTATTACTATATTAAATAATAAAACAGTGCCTTTTACATGAAAATGCACAATAAATGCTTTTATTTCCCTTATTTCTTATTAAATTAAAATTAAAAATTGAAGATTTAAAAAAATAGTTTGAACTAACTTTGTTGTTGTTGTTGTTGTTGTTGTTTAAATAAGACCAATAAGGAAAGTTTTTATTATGGTGTCTTGTTTTTTTTTCACTGTGAATCTGCTTTCTGTTATCTGAATCCATCCCTTCTGAGATCTCTCACTACACCAGTTTGTGTCTAATTGAAGTTTATGTTGCAGAAGAGCTTCCTTCCTGCTGTCAAGAAGGTCATTTAAATATAAGTGGAATTAGCTATAAATTACATAAATGTAATGGGTGAGAAATTTTTCATATTCTCTTTGTATGAGTGAATACAAAATGGAACTTCATTTTTAACATGAAATGTGAAAATATATACAGACAACTTTTTTAAAAAACACATGAATATATTCGTCTTACTTAAGCTTTTCCAACCATCCCAGTAGGACCTTTTCTTCATGACTTCTGTGAAGTGTTATTGGAACAAAGTCATCTCTTTTCTTGGCACATGATAGATTGTTTATCCCCAATGAACTTGTGTATATAAGATATGTGGATCCTTTAGGACAAAATACAAAAAGCACAAAAAGGAAAATGTTTTCATTATTTGACTGTTTTTCTCATTGAATAATTGGAAATGCTTGTTTTCAGACTTGACCATGGAGACTCTGTTAATCATTGCTGTGTACTAGACTTGAGGGTGGCGGGGCAGGGGGTGGGGTGGGGGTAAGGAAGGGTCAAAGAAAAATCATCTGTAAATAATATTCATGAGTTAGAAAGATTTTAAGACAAAAGTTAATAATAATTTGTTTATTAGTGTTTATTTTCTTACCCATTAGGCATTTTGGCAACCTCTGAATTTTTATGTAAAAATAGCATAGGGGTGGGAAAAAATTGGGTAAAGGAATGGCCTGGGAATTTTACATTGAAGTTGAGTTTATACAACAAGCAACACTGATTTTACTTAGATTTTCTTTTTTTAAGATTAATAAAAGTAGCAATGTTTTTCTGAAGGTGTTTTTATTCACAAGTTATGTACAAGTTTTCCTATTTGTTAATTGTTTTTCTTAGGGGAGGTAGTTTCAAGAAGCATGATCTCTGAGCTCATTAGGGGTGAGTGTCAAAGGCTGCACCACCCTACCCCACAGAACGCCCAGCTACCATTTGTGGCCACACTGCGATGACTTAGCAGGCTTCACACAGGCTGGCAGAGATAAAGCAGGATGGGAGAGGACCCGCCCATAAGGTGTAGCAACACCCTTTCCCACCTCAGTAAGGGCTGTGTGTGGCCTCCCTAACACAAACCAAGTAATTACAGCTGCTCTGCGCTTGACTAAATGTTAAACGGGACCCGTTACGCTTTAATTGTCACAGAAATTCTAGCAGGAAGGTAGATATTGTCATCCTCATTTTAAAGAGGAGGAAACTGAGGCTCAGAAAATTTTAATGTTTTACTCTAAGAATTGAGGAGGTCAGATTTTATGCTAAGAATTGAGGAGGTCAGATTCAAACCTCCATCTCTTGACTTCAAAGCCTGCTCCCTTCACTAACTTCTGGCCTTGTCCTCCTGATGGAGTACAGATTTGCAGTTTTTGAACAGCAGACAGTGGAGAAAGCGAGCCAGGATCTCTGATATGTGATTTTGTGAATCGAAAGTTAAGGTTATTTAAATTCCAAGTTTTGTTCTATTTTGTACTATTTTCAAAATGTTGACAATTTGAAAGCCAAACAGTCTTTCATTTTTATTGATGTTTGCAGCCTGGAGCCATGGGATCAAGCTCTGCTTGAGGGAGGACAGGACATTTGACAGGGCAGTGAAAGTTTAAAGCCTCCCCTCCCCCAGTGAAGCACCTGCTTGTACGGCAGGAAAGTAAAAACAGTGTTAACAATTGCAGGTCTGGGTAATGTGGTTTGGTCTTCATGCCTTCACTCAGGTGGAGCCCGAGAAGTTGAAGACACTAACAGAAGGTTTAGAAGCCTACAGCCGAGCCCGGAAAAGAAACAGAAAGTAAGCACTATTTTTTCCCCCATTTTGTTTTTCAAGGATCTAATTTACTGGTTATCCTTCAAAGGGGAAATAAAAGCTCACTGATTCTCTTCATCTTGTAGCCTGCCTAGGAGCAGTTTAATAGTGATCACCAGAGAGGATCATCATAGACAAGCCAAATCAGCAATTACAGAAAATACTTTCTTAACAATCGATACTGTGTGTAGGGTTTCCCTCTTCATCAGCTCTTTCTTCACTCCTTCCATCTCCATCCCTCTGATTTAGTGGGCAAGAAAATGTGATTAATATTCTCAACATGTAACAATTAAATTGTCTCTGAAAGTATAGCAAAAGTCTACCATTTGCATTTCAAATACTTTGGGGGGAAATACCACAGTTGTACACATGTAAATAATTTTGGCAAATTAACTGTCATCATCAGTCCAAGAGATGGTAAATAATTATTTTTTCTTGGGGGGTGGGGCGCCAATAGTTTTTCTTTGGAATTATAACAAGAAGTTGAACTTTGGGGCATTATTATTGACTTTTTCCTAGATCTTTATATTCTGAGTGAATGTAGTACGGACAAGTAGATAATGTTTCAAACACAATTTCCATTGTGATACAATGTAGCTTTATGTATGATAATTTATTTCATTTTAAGGTAGAGAACTGCAGATGTGGTTTCTGTATATGTAAACTGAAAATTTTTAAAAATATATAATCAATGTGTATCTGTTCAGTTACTATAGTTTTCATAGTATCGAACTTCTAAGAATTATAAGATCAGAATGATTAGTAGTGTATCTTATGTAAAAGTCTTACATAATGATATCAATAACTGTTAAAAGGCACTCTCTTTCTCTTAGTGTCATCTTCAGTAATTCTTGCCACAGGTAAAATTTTAGAACTCAACAACTCTTGGGGATGTTTCCCTCTATCTCACTGGAATGTTATAAAAAGATGCCAACTGCAAGGGGCAAACTCCTGTGCCCCTATGTATTCACCCCATACATTTACTATTAAACGATTTCTGAAAGATAATTAGTAACAGTGATTTAAAACTTTTTTTCTTCAAAGCCAGTTTACTATTTGTGGTGACTTTATGTGGATCCTAAGTGGCATTATCTAAAGGAACTTACATGAAATCACAAACTTAGAAGACAAATTGGAGAGGTAAAAGAAAATAACATGGAGCACAAGTTAGTAAAAACAGCTTTATTTATCATACCATTGTCTAAGTAAACTGACTTGCCTTGCCTTGTAAATGCCTAGAAGAACACTTTACATTTTGCATCTGTGATTTATGCAGTCACAGTATGGGCCAGAGTTACTGAGCCCATTTATAGATAAGGACACTCAGGCCCAAGTAGTTTAAATAGTTAGTTGAAGGTCACATAAGTAATAAGTGATGTGTTGAACCCTATCGTTTATTAATTAGTTTATTAATTATCGTTTACTCATTTATCAAAAAATCTGTGCCAGACACAGTGCTACAGTCCCTGGAGTTTACTGTTTAGTGAAAGAAACAGACCCAGAAACAAATAATTAAAATGTTAAAATTGCATTGACAGCAATGTGTATAGTCTACTTTGGGATCATAAAAAAGTGGCATTAAACTCAAGTAAAGGAAGACTTCCTAGAAGAGATGATATATGAGTCAAGCCTTACACACTACATAGGTTTATTAGTCAGACAAAAGAAACAGGGACCAGTATGAGGTGGGATGAGATGATATGTAAATGAGTTCAGCAGTTGATTGAGGACTGTAAAGTGTACGATAGGAAACTAAGAGACGCAGCCAAAGGTATTAGGGCCTAGTAAGGACCCATAAGATCCTTTATCTTATTGGAAGTGCCTGAAGAGGACAGGTTGTTGGATTTTCGCTTTAGATGTGGGGAGGAGAAATTTTAGGGAAACAGTATTAGATACAAGGAGATCGTTTAGGAGGCATGGCGGAAGACAAGAGAGAATGAGAGAATTCAAATCAGGAAGGGAGTAATGTGGATAGAGGAGAAGGAGTGTGCTATAAAATTATTTGGGAGGTAAAATTGCCAGTACACCATGGTGATTGATTGGAATGTAAAGAAGAGTAAGCAATCAAGGACAATGGTCAGGGTTTTAGTTTGGGTGACTTAGTGGGCAGTGGAAACCCTGACTGAAATGGAGAATACGGGGAAGAACTGTTGAGTGCAGTGTGCGGTACCTGTGGGATAGGTTGGACACACCAGTCTGAAACTGTGTGGGAAGAAGTGGTTTTTGACAATGTGAAAATGGCTGCGATCCCACAGAGATACTTGAACCAATTTGAACGGTGGGCTAAGGACTGAACGCTGGGACATTTGAACATTTACTAGAGATAACAAAGAAGATGGGAAGAATGATCAGAATAGAGGAAGAGAGTTGAGGGTAGGAGAGTAGGGTGTTAGAAGCCAAAGACTGAAAATTTCCAGGATGATAGAATGAATGCTCAACAGAGGTCCAGTAAGACAAGAGCTGAAAAATCTCCATTGAATTGGACAATTTGGAGGCTAATGGTAACTTAGTGAAACAGTTTCCACTGGAATAATGGGTATAAAAGCAAAGTGGCCATGGGTCGAAGAATGAATAAGAATAAGGAAGTAGAGAGCCGATATAGATCATTTACTTTTCTTTCTACCATTAATGTGAAAATTTCCTGAAAAATAACCGTGAGATAATTTTTTAAGATGGCAAAGATTTAACTGCTTTGTAGACTAAGAGGAAAGGGAGAGAGGAAGGGACTGAAAAAGAAATATGGTATTTGGAACAATATGGTTAAGAGGTTGGTTTTTAACCTGAGTTGAAATCCTGTTTCTTTTACTTTACAGCTGTGTGTGCTCAGGTATGTTGCTCACCCACTCTGAGCCTAAAGTCTTTGTTTCTAAAATAGGCATATTAATATCTAACTCTTAGGATTTTTACAACACAAATAACGTAATTGGAGCTTTAACACAGTATTTGGCACAAGGTAAATATTTAATAAACAGTTATTTTTATTGTAAAGATACAGGTGAAAGAAACAAAATTATCTGATATTTTTGCCAATTGAAACATTCTAGCACCATATTAAATGTTTAGAACTTAATATAGTCTTTTTAATCCTCAATATCCTACTGTCAAATTATACAATAAATAAATATCTTTAAACTGATGTGCTTATTACAAAAGAAATATTAACATTTATTGAAGGCACTACTCAGGGTCATTTTGTACTTAAAAGAGGAAATAGCTTCATTAAAGAAAAATTCCATAGCTTTTAGAAGTGTTTTGATTTTCATTTACGTTAGGATCAAATCTTCTATGTGTACATACAAATTATTTGGTAATCTGATTTTTATGAAGCCGGAAAACGAAAGTAATAAAATAATCACGATTTCACTTTAAAACCAAGAAATGATACTTCGTGTGTAAAATTTTCTTAAATCTGCATACTTTCTCCATGGATAAGGTTTCAGAGTCTAAGGTTCTTCACCCAAATTTGTTCTGTTCTACATGAAGGGAGCTGCCTAAATTCTAAACGGACTGTGTGGAACAACATGCAGTGTCTCATTCCCCTGTCACTTCCTGTACCATTCACAGATGTGTACCTGGCTCTTTTTTAAATTAATTAGTGAAGATAAGGATAATGTGTGACAATATAGGCAATGAAGATGAGAAGTGGCAATTATCTCCATTAATAACTAGAAATGTGATTATATGAACATCTATTGCTTAATCAAGTAGGTTTTAGAGTATCCATTACTAAAAATGTTTATTATTAAATGTCAGCGGGGTATGGAAAATAGTAGAAGAGACACCGCAGGGAGGACCTCTGTACTGGAAGACTGAATTTCGACTAATCGTTCACTTCATGAACTCATGGAGCTTTTTCTTCCTCCCTCGAGTTTATTCTTCCCTAACCCAAAAATGAGTGTAAAAACTGGTCTGCAGATTTGACATCTTGGAGAGTCTCTCTTTACCTCTTGATTCTCGTGATATATTCAACTAATTTCATGTCCCATATCTCTGTATCTGTTCTCTCTTCCAAAAGCAGTCATTTCTTCCTCTATTAACTACTTATGTTTGTTAAAGAGAAACAATATTATACCAATTTAGCTTAGATTAATACATGGTATTTACAAACATTTAAAATATTTTGTTGAAGAGTGAGATCATGAATTCCTAAAATCCTGTCTTTTCATTCAACAGGTAATGTTGAATTATTTTTGTATGTTAATGGTGGTGTTATTGTAATTTTTCATAGTTAGGTAAAAATTTTTCATGATTCTTTATATTTATTACTTTTGAAAACTCTTTGTATTTAAATATCCACTTTCCTCATTAAAAGAATTACTAATTGTCCCTAAAAAGCCATGAAGTATTGCATACAAACAGTTGTCATAATACCTACTTCTTAGGATTGTTATGAGGATTAAATGAGATAATGGTATATAAAGATTTAACACAATCCTTGGTACATAGAAAATTTTCAATAAATAATAGGTATTTGTGTTATTAAGATAAAGGTGAGAGAAGCAAGATTCTCTGATGGTTTTTCATGGAAACATTTTACCTTCTTTTTAGATATTTAGAACTTTATACAGTTTTAACCCATAAGGTAATCAAAATGCATAACAAATAAATATCTTTTAAAAATTATATTTCTACTTTCCAAGGCAAAAGGAATAGTAAGAATCAATCTATTTAACACATTACACAAGGAGTAATATTGTCGGGCATCTAGGCAATGTGTGATACTGTCAAGACGTGCAGCCTCAGAGACCTCAGCCAAGCTTACATGGCTCTGCAGAGTCCTGGGACTGGAGTTCCACTCAGTCACATAGAATTTTGTTTAGCAAACTCCTCAATGGGAAGACAAGTCAGACTGACTTCCTGATATCTAGGGCCTCTTAAAACCAAAATGGGTAGGTAAATAAAGGACAGCATATAAATAGGTTATATCAACTTGGACAGTGCTCAGAAACAGTGATAAGGGGGAAAAAAGACAAGTTGCAGAATGGTGTATGTATCAGGACATTTTAATATGTATGTGAGAAAACACAATAAAACAATACTAGATACTGTTCATGGACATATTATATAAAATGTAAAAATATACTGGGAGGAAAACAACACAGTTGCCTTTGGGGAGGAGAGTGGGAGAGAATGGGCCCAGGAATTGATGGCGAATGGGAACTTCAGCTTTATTTTTTAAAATAAAAAAAGATTTAAAGGAAATATGTAATTTATTAACAGTTTATTCTTTGAAGTAGGTTTGTTATGGGTTGTTAATCGATTCTATGCTCTTCATTGTTGACATTTCTAAAAAGGGAAAAAATATGAAAGCTAACGCCAGCTTACAGGTCAGCAAAAGACAGGGGGAGGAGGGCTACATTACCCTTATAATTTAGTTAAAACCAATTCATTACTCTTTCCTTTTAGTTAAACTGACTTAAGCGCATATGTTTTCCAAAATATAGGTCCATCATACTAGCTTTGGACAAATATTTTTATTTAATAAATATATGGAGCATCCACAGTGTGCTTAGCTGTATACTACTCATGGGTGGAAAACTCAGAGTTCTCCAAGGCGTACACAGAAACTAAACGTATGAATTGTCCAGTCTTGGCATATGAGGATAAAACCTGGTGAGGGGCTATAGTAAACCAAAAGGCCTCATCTAAAGACATTCCACTAAAGTTCAAATATGTTTTTAAACACATTGTGAGCCAAACTAAATGAGACTGTGAGCCAAATTCTTCCACAACTGTAAATTTCCAGTCTCCATGTAGATGCTGAGATATGATTTAACTCTTGGAAAGCCATGCGAATAGCTTGTTATGAAAAGGTTTACCTCTGCAGCTTTGCTAGTAGTTGTCATGACAATAGAAATTAAATAAATCACCTTACTCAGCATAATTGGGTAATTATTTATATGCATAAAGAATGAAAAATAAGTTAATGGAGTGGACAAAGGATATATAACTAAAGAGGTGGATAGTATGAGTTTGCTTGATTTTAGTCATTCAACAGCTTCCTAGATGTAAGTTTTAATAAAGGCCGGTACACCGTGTGTTTTTCAGACCCAACATGTATAACAGAATGCTGAGTGGAAAGAAAAGGTCAGACAAGTGATTAGATACTCTGAGACCATCATTTTTTATCTCTTCAGATAATTATGTCATTTTGGTTTTTGGGAAAATCCGGTGGGCGGAGGCATGGAGGGAGCCTCGGATTTGGCGAGTTAAGCTGGTTCCCATCTAGAACGAACACACACCAGGATTTCAGCCTTCACTTGCTCGACTGCAGAAGCGAGGAGCTCCAGAGAGGGCAGAGGGAGCTCCCTAGTGGCCAGAGCCTGCAATTCAGCCTCTCCACCCTTCCCTTTGGCCACACAGCCTGGCTGCCTGAGAAAGAAACAAGCCAGCATGAGAGGCAGTGCAGGGCAGGCTGGAAGCCGGGAGGCGGAGCTGCGTCTGTAGGAAAAGAGACTCGTGGCCCAACTTTCCTGCAAAATTATCAGACTGTGGAAGAAGCATGTGGAAGAGAAAAGAATCAATTACCCCCAATCGTGTGTTCAATTTTCTTCATAGTTATGTGAACTTATCATTAGTATTCAGTGGTGAGAATGAATGCCAGAGTGTTCTGTCATCTGAATTTTCCAAATGTGAATATAAGTTAACTTCCTCAGGTGGAATTGGTACTTCTGTTTCCTGATTAAGGAATTAAATTGCGATTTTGTTTCTTTAATTTATTAATCTGGTGTGTTGTTTTCATTAATTCCAGAAGTGGAAAGCTAAATAACCATTTAGAAGCTGCTATTCACGAGGCCATGAGTGAACTGGACAAAATGTCTGGGACTGTAAGTTAATTTATTTTTCCATTATTCTGCATTCCTTTGAAAATAAGTTGTATTACACTTTTTTGGCAAAGTCTCTAAAATATTGTCGAGCAACTCATGTAGCAATACTTAATTACTAGGCTCAAAAAAAGACTGATATCAGAAAAGATTCAAAGTACTTTAAGAATAAATAACCTAACAGTATTAACTATGTCTTTTTCTGAGATAAGTAACTTTTGTTGTTTTCCCACATAACATTCTTTTAAAATGTGCGCGGCAAAATATTGAAGTTCAAACCACAGCTATCTGCTCTGGACTCTGAGTAGCAGTGGCTATTAGTATTGCCTAAATATTTAGTAATGCAAATTTCACTGTGTCTGTTGAATTCAAAAGTGAAATTGAACAGCAGGGTCAAGATCAAGAGTATATAAACCTCTCATTTCCTTTCCACTGTTACCTAAAAAAAAAAAAAAAACAAATTATTCAGCACAAAATTCTCTGGTTTTAGAGAAGTAGTATCTACTTTTTCTTTATTGAGTGGTGCAATAGTTCAATAGTGTTGAATGTAAGCAGTATAATCATTATCCTCTAATTCACATATTGGTCATGTAAACACTCAAAGTATATTTTAGTAATCTCTAAAATAATGTGAATTACTGAAAGTTATTCAGCAATGAAAGGTAAATTCTTTTACTTTTGCTTGACACTTTGTGTTAACAAAGTTATCTGAAACCCATCCAGTGGCTGTTGCATGGCAGATATGAGTTATAGATTCACAGAATTTTGGGATTGGTATGGGCTTTAGAGATTTTGTGATCCCACCCATCATTTCACAGATAGATGAATTGAGGCCCTGAGATGTTAAATTTCCTGATAGAATTGTAGGAAGAGTCTGGAACTGGAATTATATATTCAAATGCCTTTTGAAGCCAGACAAATCCTATCAATAAGTAAGGTGGATCAGGTATGAGAAAAACAGCAATTTGAATGGATTCAGAAATGCCAGCCAAGTGCACTGGTCAGGGTAGGCCACCTACCAACTTTCAGTCTTAAGGCTCAAAACAGGAAAGGCTCACTCAGATCTGGTTCTGTTTGGGGAAGGTCTTGCTCCACACAGTTGTTCAGGGGCTCTGGTTCTTTCTGTATCTGGTGTCCACCATTCTTTAGGACCGCAGAGTACTCGATTATATCCTTTGCATTCAACCCAGCAGGCGAGAGAAGAGAGTGTACACAGAGGACTACCAGGATAGGTTTTGTGAGCCATGCATGGAAGCTCATCACTTCTGCTGACTTTCCACTAGCCTGACCCAATCGTAAGGTTCTCTTAACTCAGGTGGCCTAGGAAATGCATTATTCAATATGCCTGCTCAGGAAGAAGAGAAAATGGGTTTGGCGAGCACCTCGCTAGTCTCTGACTCAGGACAGTTGGAGGTGATGGGGACCGTGGCAACCTGGGGCATGTGCCCTCTCCAGAAGGAGCTCCTTCTTCTGTGCTCCAGCGCATGTGAACCATATGGGAAATTGTACGAGTGTTGCAAGATCCTCCTATTTTTCATGAGACACTAGCAGTCTGGAAATAAAATTTCTCACTTTTTAGTGTTGACAACTGTTTTTAAAATATTAAAACATCATATGGCTAAACAAAATACCTTTTTCAAGCCACATTTGATCCATGAGTTACTAGTTCACATTGTTGAATCAAGGCTTCTTTCTTCACTTGTACAGAGGTTTCAGTTATGGCTGTTTATCAGAAACTAGTGGTTTTAAAAAAATGTATATGAAGGGGTTAGGAGGAAGAGGCAGTTTAAGAAACTCATAAATGATGTTTTTAAAATTAAAATATTATTTTTGAAAAAGCTTTCTGCATTTTACCCTGAATAGCATTGGCCTTTGCTGTTATCCAAATGCTATTTTTAAAACATACAA
Organism: Pteropus alecto; assembly: GCF_000325575.1. Lineage (NCBI taxonomy): Eukaryota > Metazoa > Chordata > Mammalia > Chiroptera > Pteropodidae > Pteropus > Pteropus alecto. The sequence goes on from NW_006442484.1 coordinate 25,217,503, forward strand.
TTGAGCCAACTTGTAGTGGATCTCAAGAGCTGATTGTGCACATCTCTTCTAACTCTGAGTTCTGTTAACATCATGTTGGTAGCTTGAAACTGGCCATGGTGGGAGAATTTACACCACAGAAATTGGCATATGCTACAGTGTGCTTGTGTCCCTCCACAGGGAGCTAGCTGCTGTTAAGCATTCGCTATACCACTACCTTGGGCCCACCCTGCCTTTCCTGAGTCTTGACCTTGTACTCTCCTCTCTCTCCTCTCAGTAGCCTCAATACAATGTGGGCACCTGATCAACTCTCTAGCACCTGCCCTCTGCCCCTCAAAATTGTACCTGCTGTCTGATACCTGGTAATCATGCTCCACTACCACTCCACCTTGCTCAATCTGATACACAGCCCTATGTACTGCTAGTTTCTGCGTTGGTATATAAAGACGAGTTATGTTAATTGCCCTTCCCAGACTATACAAGCTTAGATCTGCCAACAGATGGGAGTGGTATTCTATTTTCCATTCACTCTTATAAATAAACTTCCTTGGGTTCTTATAATCGTTGACCCTTCTTAGTAGTTGTAAAATAAGTAGGGTGATGGAGTGAAGAAGAAAACATGACTGGTGTGTATTTATCACTTTCCAGAATCTAATGAAATTGGTGGCCTAGGGCTCTCTAATGGAAAAGGCCTAATTTTCATCTTTTCCATATAAGCAGTAGTAGCTGCTTATCACATTTCCCACACTTGATTTTTTTTTCCAGTTCCTTCTTTGTATTCCACTGTTTTGGGGGTCCACAGAGTGTTGCTCTGCTTATCAGTTTCCAGGATTCCTCATATTTTGTACTGACTGTGGGCGCTCTGAGATCTGGGGTTTTGGTAAAAAATTTTAAATGCCCTATGATAGCAATGATTGAAATGAAAGCCAGAGTCAATTTTCTACCCTGTTTCTTTGTCAGAAATCATCTGATATGTATGTATGATTTCAATCACTGTTGTTGTTTCTTCCTTCCTCTTTATTTCCAGGTTCACCAAATCCCACAGGGAGACAGACAAATGAGACCCCCCAAACCCAAGAGGAGGAAGATCTCCAGATAACAGGGACTACTCCAGCATGTGCAGTATTTATTAGAGGAACACGCACAGATATATCTGTATATAGGTATTGATATAGCCACTGTTATATCAATATTTATACCACGGCAGATAGACCACCACCACAGGGTGCTAAAAGAAACAGTGATACAATATTTTTTTTTTTTTTTTGATCAGGAAGGATAATGAATGCTGGAAAAACCAATCAAAATCCCTGAGTAATGAGAGTGATAAATGGTCGAGAGATTATGGAGACACTCTTTTTCTATGATACTAAAATCGTGATTATAAGAAATCGTCCAAATGTTTCTGAAGAATTTTCAATGTTGTATATAGAAAATACAGAATTTCATGGTGATATCAGAAATGTAAATATTGTACAATATTGTCATGTACAAGCGTACCTAATGCACACTTTATCTTTTATTGTACAAAGAAATAGTGTACAAAATTCTTTGGTTTCTATGGAGTACACCTACCAGAGACTACCATTGTAAAGTGATAAATAAAAATACAACCTAAATGCTTTTCTATGATAATGTAAAAGATGCTGTTTTTGTATTTAACAGCAGAGAGAAGGCATGATGATGTATTACCTGAATTATGACATACACTGCACACCACTGAGTGTCCATTTATATTGTCTCTTTGGAATGAACCTGGCCTGGAAGCACTGGACTTGACTTCGAGTGTCTAGGAAATTGAAACCTTGCAGATATTTCTAAAGGGATGAGGGCTCACAGGTCTAAATTAAGAATTCAGAAACTGCAACCATTTGTTGCATATTTTTTTTACCTAAGTTTTAAAGTAGAGTAGGTTTTATAAAAAAAAAATCTTAGATGGAATATTTTACTCAGTCATTTCTGTAGGTAACGTTTGGTAGCCACCTGTTGAATTAGAGAGCTTTTGCTGCACCACCGTTGATGCTCGGAGTTAAGTTTTTGTTGCAAACGGTACCTGAGAAGATAGAACTTTCTGTTCCCATACATGGAGGCTAAAGCACTACTTTGAAAGCATTATCAGAGGTAAGGTTGATTATAATTCAGTTTTTTTCTTAGTGGCAAAAATAAATATGAATCATCAAAGCAAGTTTTATATATCCATTCATCAGTATTACTTAAACCGCAAGTTAAGGTGGCTTACAAAATTATTAGCAATGGTAATTTTTTATCAGTATTATGTAACATATCAGATTTATTTTATTTAAAGGATTATTTATACCATTAACAGATTCTTATATATATATTAATGTGGCTGAAATGTGCAGGTTAAATCTATTAACCAAATTATTTATATTATATTAAGTAAGAAAAAATGTGAAACAAATGTAGAGAGAAAATACATTACAAGTATACAAACCTAAAACTGTGAGCCATTGTAAAGTACAAGGTTATTAATAAGAAATGTAGCACAACGTAATTTTTCGTCTTTTTTTCACAATTTTTGTGGTGGTAGTATACCCCTATCTCCCAGGCAATTGAGCAAATCTTCGGGCCTCCAGCCTGACTTTGGCTGATGGATTGTCAAAAGAAGTCCATTATCCCTTTATTCTTAGAACTACCAGCCCCCACTCCCAAACCCTTAAACCTCTAGAGAATGCTGCCTTGTTCCCTAGCCTGGGGCTCACTCTGACTTTGGATCCCCAAATGCCCACCACCTCCCTTACTCTTCCTCTCTCATCCACACCCCCAAACTCCTCAGTCCCATGATGTAGCAGAGTTCCAGTAACTCAGGAAAAAGGAGACCAAGGTCATTCCTCCAATCGGTTTCTTGGGGCCACAGCACAGAGCACTCCACCTGGGCTCACTTTTGATAGCAACAGCTCTTAATTCTTCCTCCAGGTGTCCTGTGTCTCTGTGTCCTTTGCACTCCCACCCTCACCCCGACCCCCAGTACTGATGGAATGCACCTGGCCATACAGGGCTTCATGTCCTGGAGGCAGGAACCCTTCCTTCTGGGGGCAGGTTCACTTTGTCTTTAGCATAATGGTGGGATTGCCTGCCCATCCTGCACGCAGGCACCTCTTGTAGTTTAGTCGACACATTTTTGTTACTTTGTTGATGTGTTTGGTACGTTTAAACCATTAATGTTGTCCATTTTTTCTGCACCAGCCTGCTTTTCTACTGTTTTGTCTACATGGTTGTTTTTACTCACAGATAGGTGCATATGTCCGTTTGGATGTGTCTGTGTATGTGGGGGTTGTGTGTGTGTGTATGTTGGTATGTAAAAGATTTTTTAGCTTTGCTATTTGTCTTCAGACTGAGTTGGTGTCAACCATGCCTTCTTTTTGATATTATAAACTAGTTAGGTTTGTGCTTCCTCCACCAATGTATACTTTACATCAGTAGACCATGTAAAGTACATTTGTGCCCATGATTTCACTGGTTGCTCACGGCCTTGATGTGGGTACCAGGTGTCATTCTTTCAGTTCACATGAGGGTTTTTCCCCCTTCTCTTTTACAATTATATGGTTTCATGTAAGCGATTAATGTAAATATTGTTAGCATTACAGGCCATGCAGTGCTGTAACATTTTTTTAAATGTTGCACCTACTTTACAATTAAAAAATTGGTCACTCATACTTGAATTTTGCCCATAGAGCCATTTCTTTCTCTTTGTATTGAAGCCAATTCATTTTTTTAAAAAAATGAAGGCTAGCCCTTCGACATTAGTACATTTTTTATTACCTAAAATAAACTCTTTTTTTCCTCCCCAACAAATCTGAGAATGGAAACAGAATGAAAAACTTTTGCTCCATTAAAGAACATAATAGCCCCTCTTGGAAAAGGAAATCTAATTTGATTCTGTGCCCCTTAACAGTCTTAGGAAGTACAAGGAGAATAAACTACACCTATAAGTAGTTTTTAAAGATTATTTCAAATGAATGAAAATTAACAGAGCAGCTCTTGTTTGATTTGTTTGCGGCATTAAAAGCAATCAATCAGCGTTTTTATTTATTTAAAGGAACATTTTTGATTTGTACTTTTAGTTCCACTGTGAATATAAATGCTTTAAGAAAAATATTCATCCCTTGTGATATCATGGGCCACTTTTGGTCTATTATTTAGAGCCTAACTTTGAGTTATTTGCTATGTCTGTTTTTTAAGTAAACACAACCTTCTTTTTTGAACATAACACTACAGAATCGTGGGAGAAGTGGAGGGCAGTTATTTTGCTTTCCGTAGTTTTTATGAGGATTCTCAACTGCCTTATCTCATGAGGTGATTCCTTTTTCATTTCAGACCATGATAACGTACTTGATAATCTTCCATGCAGCCTGCAGTGTTCCCTCGTAAGTCACATTTGCATTGAAATTTTAAAACTGAAGATGCTTATGATGCCGGTGACATCGCTCTTTCTGAAAAGAAAGCCAAGATTCTAGACCATACCAAAAATTCGATATCTTGTTTACTTGGCCTACTTATGCCCAAATGGTGTAACACAAGACTTGTCACTATAGTGTATAAAATGAGTTGTGTGTTACTTGATTCGTTTAGGGGCTTTGAACAAATAATATCAAACAGCCAAAACTGTAATATTGAATTAGTTTATCTTTTTCTTTCATTCACTATCACATTTGCATTAGCCAAAGAGATAAGAGCATCAGTAATTCATACATGTAAAAAAACCCTGAAGTGATTATTAAATCAGTGAGCCAAAAAGCAATAAACAACTCAAGCATGGGACATCCTGCTAACAGTCTGATATAGAAAAAATATATAAAAAGCATTTTCTTCAAATATGAAAGATTAATTTGTATCTACTGTTAATATGTATTATCAGCCTTATCTGCTTTTATACACACTGTGTGTGTACCTCAGTGACCTTTTATAAATCGGAAAAAAATGGTTGATTTAATAGTTTGTTATGTAAATACAAAGTTGTCTATAAATTGGAAAATTTGATGCCAGATGGCCTCACAATATACATATGTCTTTTGTAATATCATGCCTTTATGGATTAAGTATAAATACACTGGATTGTCTGTGTAGAAGAGTAGCAATTTACATTCCACCTGCATTTCAAATGAATGTCTTTGTCCACATGGTTATACTCTTAGGAAAAGAAAATGACATGAACATTTTCAATGTGAAAAACAAATATGGTTTTGAATTCACCCAAACTCCTTTTCACACTCTTCTCAATTCCATGCTAAATGTCTCGATCTAGGACTGGGATCTATCTAGGAAACCTCCCCAAACTGAATTATTCTAATTTAGAGACAGGCTGTACTTCTTAATTTCTAAGTCAGAGGCAGAAAAAGGACCAAGCCACCTATTGCTTTTAACTTATTCTTTTCCGCTTTATTTCCCTGCATCTTAGAAAGTACCACACAGATTAACAGGGCCTACTTCTTATGTGCCAAGAGTGTCATCTCAACTCAGGGCTCCTTAACCTTGGCACTGTTGACATTTTGGATGAGATCATTCTTTATCGTGGGGGCTGTCCTGTGCCATTGTAGGATGTTGGCAGCCTCCCTGCCTCTACCCACCAGATGCCAGTAGCATCCCTTCCAAATTGTGACAATCAAAAATGACTCCAGACATTGCCTAATGTTTCCTGGCGTGGGAGTGGGGAGTGGAGGTTGGGGGTGGGTGACAAAGTGATTTTTGAAAACTACTGCCTTACCAGAATCAGTTAGGTAACACATGTCTGTGTGAAATATGGGCATGTTTTGCATGCTGTAATCAACAGGAAACTGATTCCTAGATCAAAATCCAAAACGAAATCCATCCCAAAGGAGTGCTTCTTAATTCATGGTTAAGGAAGTGAATATATTAGCTTGGGTTTCATTTTGAACACATTTGACACTTTGATCCTAAGACCCAGTACAATCCTGTTTTGAGAACTCCCAGGAAGGAGTCAGGAGAATTACCTAAATACTGTGGTTCAGAGTTGACAAGAAGACTGATAGCCCACTTTGGGTAATGCAGGGAGCTTCTGGTAGTGGAAGGCTTCTTGATGGTAGTGTGGCTCCCTCTCTTCAGTTAAGACAAAGAAATTGGATAAGGGGACCATGTTATATATGTATTTTAACAGCAGCTCTCTACAGCAGCCTGGTTCAGGAATCTATAGTTTTTCTGTGACCCTCTTGTGAGTTCTGACAGAAGCAGTTAAATAGATTTTGGAGATATCACGGATAAATTTTTTCATTCAATAAATATCAATTGAATCCAACTCTATGCCACACCTTGTGTACGGCAATGGGGATACAATAGTGAATAAGACCCAATCTCAGCCCCCACAGAGCTGCCCAAGGAGATGGCTAATTAAATATGTAAGTTTAATCAAAGGCGTTAAGAGTTGGCATAGGAAAGGACATTGCAGGACCCTGATCTAATCTAATGGGGATGGGGCTTGAGTAAAGATCAGGGAAAGATGAATAGGAATTGGGCAAAGGAGAAGTGTGTGGACTGGAGGAGGGTGAAAGAGACTATGTTAGGGGCAGAGAGAATGACACGTGTAAGCCTTGGAAGTTAGAGGAAGCGTAAGAAAAGAATAGAGTACAGAAGGAGTTATGAAGAGAAACGGCGAAGGGCAAAGTGGGGGTTGGGGAAAGTCTTGTCAAGACTCTGCACTTAGTACAATGGTAGTGGGGAACCACTATAGGGTTTTCAGGAGGGGGATGTGGTATGACCAAGTTTACGCTTTAGAAAGGTTGTTCTGACTGCAGCGTAAGAAAAAAAAGAGGCATTTGGAGGGGGACGACAATGAAGAGCACAAGCCTCATTTCAAGTGCCGCATTTTTAAAAAGCATGTCCTTCCTCAAAAATTAAAAAGAAATCTGGGACCACCATAGTTCTTCGTATTACATTTGTTAAGCAGGTTCCATCCCAGTCTTGAGGTACGTCTATAATAAATATGTATATGTATCAATTCACTTTAATAGTCATGAAGAAATGCTAATTGGTCCACTTATGGTTATTGCCAACAACATTAATTCCCTTTTTCTTTCACACAAATTACTGCTCTGTTGGTAGAACAGTGGTGTTTCCACTTTGATGATCGGAGGTCGGGAAAGTTTAAAATCCCAAAGCCTTTGTTAAATGTCAGGAAGCAAGGCCTGCTAACCGGAGCACACAGGTAAGTGTGGGTCTGGTTGGACCTTGGGCAGGACCACCTCATCCTCACTCCTCCACCGGGAAACAGGAAGCTGCAGAGCAGCTCGCAGGATGTCAGAGGTATCAGGTGAGCACCAAGGATTATGCAACACAGGGAGTCAGGGCCCAGCACAAGGCCATCTGGTTACTGGGACCTCTGCCCCACCACAGGGGAGACCACAGTGGCCTTTCATTATCCATTCCAGCCTGTGATTATGTACATGCCCTTCAAAGTATCCCCAACCACAGTGAGTCCCCACCTACATTCAATGAACATTGAGGCCTTTTTAAAGCTAATTATTGGTTAAGAATTTTTTTTTAAAAAAAAGAGGCAATGCAATAACAGCCCTTCCCTCCAGCACGGGCCCTGTACACAGGAAATGGGCCCCCAACATGGTAGCAGCACATCAGAAGGTTTAGAAATGGCCCTGGAGGGGGATCATCTACATTCAAATCTGAGCTGTGCCACTAACTAATTGTTTGACTTTGGGCAAGTTATTTCACCTATCTGTGCTTAACTTCATCTACAGAAAAGGATAATAACAGCACTTCCGTCCTGGGGCTGATTAAGGATTGGGTGAGATAATGCAATAAAGCTCTTGATGCCTGGCACAGAGCAGGCACCCAGAGAATGTTTATTGTTAAGCTGCAGTATGAAAGATTTAGACTAGAAAAGGGAAATTTCTGCCAGTGAAAGTGTCAAGCGTAAGGATGAGTGTGTCTAGAGTTGCTGTGTCTCCCAGGAAGCCTTTAAAGTAGGAGAGTTGTTTACCTGAGTGGTGTACCTGCCCGGGGCAGTTCTAGCAAAAAGACCTGTTGCACCATGGAGGCCTTTTCTGGTTCTCCCCTCCCCGCCCAGGGTTTGTGGAACATCTACCCAGGCTGTTTCTTAGATGAACTCTACTGTCCATATTGCCACATGCAGAAATGGACCAGCAAAATGATTCCCCAATAAACTAGTCTGGAAAAGAACTTCTCCGGGAAGTTAAGTGCATGGCTACGGTTACCAGAGCAGGAACAGAACTGCAAACCTTCAGCCTCAGAGTGAAGATGCAACCGGCTCTTCAAATAAGTAGCTTAAGACGTGAAAATCTTAAATGACTTAAAATCAGTCAAATCAGGGAATGCAGAGTTTAGTACAGGGAAAAGTGTATTGACTTAAGAAACTGAAATTTGGGGTCCTAGTTCTTGACACTGACTGGCTCCCTGGTCACTAAAAAGATCCTGGGACCAGCCTCCAAGGATGTGAATCCACTTATTCAGTAGCTGCATGTGACCTCAGGTAAATTACCCACTCCGAGCCTGTGTTTCCTCATTTGAAAAATGGGGATAATAGAACCTACCTCATAAAATTGCTTGACGATTGGATAAATTAATCTAGTTGAAGCACTTAGAGGAGTGTCAGGCATAGAGTAAGTGCTACGCAAGTCTAGCTAGAGTTACGATTTTACTGTTAATAATAGAGGCTGAGCCGCACTCAGTTCCTTCGTCCATAGATGGGAATGGCCTAGCACTCACATATTTTAAAGAAAGAACCAGTCTTCTGTGGGGTGGTCACTTAAGAGGGTCTGCTGTTCACATTTAACCCTTTATTTCTCTTTCCTGATTTAAACACAGGTGCTCTTGAGAAGAGTAAGTTTTTGAACCAAGCAAGCAGGAAGTTCTCCAAAGGTTTGAGAATAGAAACAGAATAGAAAAGTGTTCATAACTTATCCTAGGATTAGGCATACTCAGAGGACAAGCATGAAAATGAAAAGAGAAAACACACTGAAATGTGCTTTTAAAGGGGAAGAGGAAAGAACTAATAATCTAAGGTGGTGGTATCTTTAAGTGCTATCAAGGACTATTTATTTGTTAATTGGAAGTTTATGTCTAAATACTGTACCTAGTCTTAACAGGCTGGGAAGCCTTAGGCACATCTTGCTAAAAGAGGGGCCGGAATTTGTCAAACTCTGATGGAGCAGGTTTAGTGAAACACTTAGCTCCCTGGGGCAGGGCATCTTTAGGGTTTCCTGTCTGCTCAGCAGCCTGGGCTGCTGTGGAACGCCATGGGTGGGGAATGTGGGCAGGAGGACTGGCCACCCGAGGCTTTGGTCCCTGGACTGTGACTGTGTCCCCCAGAACTGAGCTTTCCCTGCCAAGTTAATCTTAAACAGCTTCTGTGGTCAGGGAAGATATCCTTAGGAAATCTTCTGTGACCTTTTACAGGCTCTGTCCCCGTCTTCCAATCAAATAGGGATTATCTCAAAGGGGTATGTTCCTTCGAATTTCAAAACAAGCATGGAGGTTCAGGAGCCTGTTTCTGACTGTTCTGGTTTATCTGGCAAAGAATGGGAAGCAAAAATTCACAGGACCCGGAAAAGAAAGCATGCAAGAATCAGAATGGAGAAATGCACTTGCTCTCTCTCTGAATATGCCTTCTGTCTGAGCTGGAGTCAGCAAAGGCGAAGAGACTATTTCCTCCCCTTTCTCTAGGCTCTCTGGCTCTTCCTACATGTCCAAGGCAAATAATAAAACAGGTGAGGCATCCCAGGAGGAAGAGAAAGTGTGTGTATTATGCCTCGTAAGGCAACTGGGTCAGCCAGAAGAGATCAGGCCATAGCGATTGTCACAGTGAGGAGCCCATTGCTTTCTGAGCAGAAAACAAAATAAAAAAGAGGTGTGGTTCCTGCCTCAAAGAATAGCTGTCCTTGTCCAAAAGTATGGTTTCTAAATTTACTACCAGAAATTCTAGCAATAAAATAAAAATATAATCGAGGACATACTGTATGCAGATATATGCATGTGTATATGTATACTAGTATGTCTGCTACTGAATTAATATATCGTGTGTGTTATAAAACACAAAATATAAGTTAGGAAAGACTGAGACGAATGGAACATAAATAGAAGTTTTTATATTTCCCTCCTTCACCCCAATGGACTATCTTGCATTGTGCCTGCAGTGTGTACATTCAACTTTGGGAATCACTCTAAGTGATGAAATCCCGGGAGGCCACAGTATGTTTCTTCAATAAGAAAAGGCAGGGATGGAACCAAACCATCAGAGAGAGCTCCTTGAGGAGGAACCCAGTTTTCCTTAATCAACTTCTCATGCTCAATTCTAATTAAATTGTAAAGAAAAGAAAAGAAGGAAAGCATTCCTGAAAATCTGATAACTAACATGGAATGCATATTTTATATTAGGTTATGTGAATAACCTTGATCTCTCTATAAGCTCAAACTGTCTACCAATTTTATCTCTTTGGATATGAGACAGAGTCACTGTCAAGCTCTGCCATCTGTTCAGGACAGTTGCCGAGCCAGCGTGTACAGGACTGACCACAGGCCCAGCAATGCCCGTGCCACGCCTGGTAGGAGTAAACGCCAACACCATGGTAGGCCTGCCCGCTCACAGACCTTGGTCGGGCACCCTAACTGTGCATGTGCACGTGTACTCGCACTCCCAGTCTCAGAAGAGTTCTGGAACCTTCTTGAGAGGTACCCAAGGGGTGTGGTTCTGGGCAGCTCATTCATGAGGTCACAGTATTGTGAAAAAGAAGATGAACTAGGTTATAGTCCCAACTCTCCTGTTGCTGTGTGACCTTGGACAAATTCCCTAACTTCTTCGAACCTAGAGTTTTCTCACTTGTTTCTAGGGGCGCTGATGTTACTCTACCTGCCCGACTGGGTTATCAGGAACTTCACATGAATGTACATATAAAGGAGCTTTGCAAAAACTGCAAAACATCATACAAATGAAGTCATGGTGTCCAGGCTCAGCTGTCTGAAGGACCTCAGCTGGCACTATTAACCAGAACTCTTACATATGGCTTTTCCATGGGCTCTGGGCTTTCTTACGGCATTGTGTCTGAGTTCCAAGATCAAGTGTCCCAA